>NC_057797.1:79702965-79736917 GCF_018294505.1 Triticum aestivum
CCTCTGGATGAACAGGCCCCCGTGGTGTGGTGGAGGGCTGGATGAACAGTAGACGGTGGAGGGGTGCCCGTGGAGGGGTGGTTGAACAGGACCCCGTGGTGTGGAGGGCTGGATGAACAGTAGACGGTGGAGGGGTGCCCGTGGAGGGGTGGTTGAATAGTAGCCGGTGGAGTAGCGCGCGGTGAAGGCTGGATGAACAGGAGCCCATGGAGGCTGGAGGAGGTCGACGGTAGCCCATGGAGGCTGGAGGAGGTCGACGACGGAGATGAACAGTATCCCGTGGAGTCCCGTTTTGCAGTACACCACACCCCTCCTGATGAACAAGACCCCTGTTTCGACCGTAGCGCTCCAACACAAGTCTGTTTCGTCCGTTTTGCGGTACGCCACACCCCTCCTGATCAACAGGACCCCCGTTTCGACCGTAGGAGGTCTGTTTCGTCCGTTTTGCGGTACGCCACACCCCTCCCGATCAACAGGACCCCCGTTTCGACCGTAGGAGGTCTGTTTCCTCTGTTTTACGGTACGCCAGACCCCTCCTGATCAATAGGACCCCGTTCCGAACGTAGGAGGTCCGTTTCCTCCGTTGTGTGGTACGTTAGGTCTCGTTTCCATCGCCAGTTCCGTCCAAGCCCTCCCGATGAACACGACCACGCATTCTGTTTCGACCCAGCCGGTTGGCTCCCACGTGTTCCGTTGCCTCCCGATGAACAAGGCGCATTTTGTTACCTCCCCATGAACACGACGCATTCCGTTGCCTCCCCATGAACACGACGACGATGCTGTTTCTCCGTTCCGACCCAGCCATGTACACGAGCCCTGGCCGTACATATGCGGGAGTAGGCGTTCGAGACCCCGCCCGTATGTACACATATGTGGTCATATTTTCTTTCTTGCACCCTAGCCGCTGTACGTACGTGTACATGCTACGTGCGCGCCTCTACTACGACACGTACGCACCTCTACTACGACACGTGCGCGCCTCTACATCCCCCAGTATATATGTACGTACACGTTCGCAACCAGAATGACAACGCTACGTACGCTTCGACCAGGTGGGTCCCGACTGTCACGCACTTCCTTGCGTGCGAAGATGTAGCTGGTGGGTCCCAACAGTCAGGGGTCGATTCATTTTTTTTGCCCGTACGCACTTCTTTGCGTGCGAAGATGTAGCTGGTGGGTCCCAGCAGTCAGGGAGGCGAATCTTTTTTTTGCCCGGACACACTTCCTTGCATGCGAAGATGTAGCTGGTGGGTCCCAGCAGTCAGGGGAAACGTTTTTTTTGCGAAATACGATGGCTCGTCCGGTGGGTCCTCGCTGTCAGGTGGAGGAATCATTATTTTGCGCGTAATAAGGAGGCACTTCCTTATTGCGGCCGTGGCCCCAGCTGTCAGCCTCTCCACGTACAGTCCACGTCCGATTGAAGTTGTTCCTTGACCACGTTGACCACTCCGCGCCGAGAACACCACGTCGGTGGACGACGGCGAGGACTAGGAAGGGGACAACTCGGAGCCGGGGAAGACGCATCAGTGGATGCCCACACGAAGAGGAGTACGAGGGTTCACTGGTTCCGCTGCGGTGTGAGGCTGCCATCGCCGCAGAATAACAGGGGGTGTGGGTGAGTAGAGGGATGGCCTGGCCAGCGGTGGGAGTAGTAGGGGGCGGTGAGGCCTCCGCGGCATCACAGCCGGCCACGGGAGGCAGGAGCACGCGGCACGACCGACGCTGGTTTGGGCGGCTGGAGCAAGAAGACCAGAGGTTGAAGAAGCACTACGGACGTTGGATGAACATTGTACGGTAACAGGAGCTAGAATCATTCATATTGACTAAGTTGACAAAGCCCTCTGTCCCCGTCAACTTGGTAGGCCCACAAGTCAGCTTCCCACTATGCTGGGTTCCAGCTGACAGGGGGAATATTCATTTTTTTTGTGCGTAATAAGGAGGCACTTCCTTGCGTGCGAAGATAGCTGGTGGGTCCGACATGTCAGCGGGGGGCACGTTATTTTCGCGAAATACAGAGGCCCTTCCGGTGGGTCCCAGATGTCAGGTGGAGGAATCATTATTTTGCGCGTAATAAGGAGGCATTTCCTTGTGTGCGGCCGTGGACCCAGCTGTCAGCCTCTCAACGCACAGTCTACTTCTGATGATGTCGTTCATTGACCACGTTGACCACGCCGCACCGAGCGCATCCAAGGTGGTGGACGACAGCGAGGCCCCGGACAACAACGAGCCGGAGATGGGAAGACGTGGGAGTAGAGTCGCAGACGGAGAGGTGTACGAGGGTTAACTGGTTCTAGTGCGGTGTGGCTCGACAGTCGGTGGAGAAGAACAGGAGGTGTGGAGGGATGGAGGGATGGCCTGGCCAATGGTGGAGTAGCGCTTCATAGCGAAGCGTGCTAAGCAGAGCTGCTAGCAGCAGGAGGCGGGAGGTGGTCCCGACGGCGCTGGAGGAAGAAGACGAGAGATTGACGATGGATGCCGGTCGTTGGATGTAAATCCAACTGCTAACATGTCAGAATCTTTTTTTGACTAAATTGACAATGACTTACATTGGCTTTGACCTATTGGCCCACATTTCAGCCTCCAAAAATGTGGCACGTATTCAACCCATTTTTTCAGAATTTACAGTCTTTTTTTTGCGCGGTAGAATTTACAGCCAATTTGATCTTTTTTTTGAATTACAGCCATTAGCTAGGCTGGGTGAACAAATAATGTAGCGTCCATGCGGTCCATTTATTTTATTTCCTAAAAAATTACAGGCTATTTGCACTTTCTCGAAATACACGATTTTGCTGGGCTGATTCTAATTATAATGTTGGGTTGGGCCAGCAATGTTATCAAAAAATAAAAAAAGGCTGAGCATTTTGTTATAAATATATTTAAATAATAAATGATATTATTACATTCATCCTTAAATCTTACCAAGCTTTTGTACACAATCACTAGGATTTTCGTGCCAAAACAATCAGGATTTTATTTGTTAAGAAATTATTTTTATAAGTTAATAAGATGTGGGATATTGTTTTCTTACATATGTAAGTATCTGTTAAATATATGATGACAATAAAAATAATATATAATAACATATAAAATAATTTAAATATATATAATATAGTTAGAAGGGAAACATAAGTTGGACCTGGCGTTCCTATTCTTATATAGAAAAATAGAAAAAACCTCCGCGTTTTCTTTAAAAAGAATACATAAATTGGGCTGCCAAAAATAAAACCTCGGATGGGAGGCCCATAGGCCGGTCGATACATGACGGCCCTAAGAAAATACAAACATGCCTATGGACCTCCCATTCGAGGTCGTGGGCTGCACATATTAAAAATGAAAGCCTAGACGGGGCAGCCCAAAACCACGTCCAACACTTGCCAAAACTTCGTCCCTCGTTTTCTCTATGTTTTGCACACTCGACATTGTGTGGGCATTTTGACTGTGCATCATATGAAGATGTGCTATGCATGAATGTTGATCAGCATGATGTTAACTGACTGGTAGTTCCATTTTCGACCATTAATAAAAACTTCCAACATGATATTAACCCTATTTGAAAAGGCCGTGTTAATATAAATACTCCGCCTATGAAAGTTACAGTTTCTTATCTGAAACTGAACTTGCAGTTTCTTATGTGAAACTGAAACTTGCAGTTTCTTCTTTGAGAATCACATTGTCTGCACTTTTATACTCCTATGAAACTACATTTTTTAAGTGCTAAAAATAGATCTCTAGAATTCATAAAATACTTCATATGCTCAATACTGCAAATCTGAAATTCAAAAGACATTCATATCTGAAAGTACTCTCAAAATACACAACACAAAACACAATTCACAACCTACAAATACTGACAACCCTAAGCTCCTCCTGACAATTCACAACCTGCTCGACTATTGGGCTGGGGGGGGGCAGCCCCCTCCTATTCCTCGATGGCAGACAGCCGCCCCGTGAGACGATGTGAACGGCGAGGGAGACGATGGCGGGGAAGTGATACGTCTCCAACGTATCTATAATTTTTGATTGCTCCATGCTATATTATCTACTGTTTTGGACTATATTGGGCTTTATTTTCCACTTTTATATTATTTTTGGGATTAACCTATTAACCGGAGGCCTAGCCCAGAATTGCTATTTTTTTTGTGCCTATTTCAGTGTTTCCGAGAAACAGAATATCAAACGGAGTCCAAACGGAATAAAATCTTCGGGAACGTGATTTTCTCACCGAACGTGATCCAGGAGACTTGGACCCTACTCCAGGGAGTCAAAGAGGAGGTCACGAGGGTGGGGGGCACGCCCCCCTAGGGCACGCTCCCTGCCTCGTGGGCCCCTCGGTGCTCCACCGACGTACTTCTTCCTCTTATATATACACACGTACCCCCAAACGATCAGAACAGGAGCCAAAAACCTAATTCCACCGCCGCAACTTTCTGTATCCACGAGATCCCATCTTGGTGCCTGTTCCGGAGCTCCACCGGAAGAGGGCCGTCATCACGGAGGGCTTCTACATCATCCTAGCCCCTCCGATGAAGTGTGAGTAGTTTACCTCAGACCTTCGGGTCCATAGTTAGTAGCTAGATGGCTTCTTCTCTCTCTTTGAATCTCAATACAAAGTTCTCCCCCTCTCTTGTGGAGATCTATTCGATGTAATCTTCTTTTTGCGGTGTGTTTGTTGAGAACGATGAATTGTGGGTTTATGATCAAGTCTATCTATGAATAATATTTGAATCTTCTCTGAATTCTTTTATGTATGATTGGTTATCTTTGCAAGTCTCTTCGAATTATCCGTTTGGTTTGGCCAACTAGATTGGTAGTTCTTGCCATGGGAGAAGTGCTTAGCTTTGGGTTCGATCTTGTGGTGTCCTTACCTAGTGACAGAAGGGGCAGCAAGGCACGTATTGTATCATTGCCATCGAGGATAACAAGATGAGGTTTATTCCATATTGCATGAATTTATCTCTCTACATCATGTCATCTTGCTTAAGGCGTTACTCTGTTTTTAACTTAATACTCTAGATGCATGCTGGATCGTGGTCGATGAGTGGAGTAATAGTAGTAGATGCATAATCATTTCGATCTACTTGTCACAGACGTGATGCCTATATACATGATCATGCCTAGATATTCTCATAACTATGCTCAATTCTGTCAATTGCTCAATAGTAATTTGTTCACCCACTGTAGAATACTTATGCTCTTGAGAGAAGCCACTAGTGAAACCTATGGCCCCCGGGTCTATTCTCATCATATCAATCTCCATCACTTTAATCTTGCTTTGCTTTTTTACTTTGCTTTTACTTTTTACTTTGCATCTTTATACCAAAAATACCAAAAATATTATATCTATCAGATCTCACTCTCGTAAGTGACCGTGAAGGGATTGACAACCCCTAATCGCGTTGGTTGCGAGTAGCTATCGCTTTGTGCAGGTACGAGGGACTTGAGCGTGGCCTCTTACTGGATTGATACCTTGGTTCTCAAAAACTGAGGGAAATACTTACGCTACTCTGCTGCATCATCCCTTCCTCTTCGGGGAAAACCAACGCAAGCTCAAGACGTAGCAAGAAGGATTTCTGGCGCCGTTGCCGGGGAGTCTACGCAAAAGTCAACACACCAAGTACCCATCACAATCCCTATCTCTCGCATTACATTATTTGCCATTTGCCTTTCGTTTTCCTCTCCCCCAATTCACCCTTGCCGTTTTATTCGCCCTCTCTCTCTCTATCCTCCCTCTCTATTTGCCTCTTTTGCCTCTTTTGCCCGTTTGCTCTTGTTTGCTCGCGTGCTAGTTTGTTTGTTTGTCGCGATGGCTCAAGATACTACCAAATTGTGTGACTTCACCAATACCAATAATAATGATTTCCTTAGCACTCCGATTCCTCCTCGTACCGATGCTGAATCTTGGGAAATTAATACTACTTTGTTGAATCTTGTTATGAAAGATCAATTCGCCGGCCTTCCCAGTGAAGATGCCGCTACACATCTGAATAGCTTCGTTGATTTATGTGATATGCAAAAGAAAAAAGATGTCAATAATGATGTCGTTAAATTGAAGCTATTTCGTTTTTCGCTTAGAGATCGTGGTAAAGCTTGGTTTTCGTCTTTGCCTAAGAATAGTATTGATTCATGGAACAAGTGCAAAGATGCTTTTATCTCTAAGTATTTTCCTCCCGCTAAGATCATCTCTCTTAGAAACGATATTATGAATTTTAAGCAACTTGATCATGAACATGTTGCACAATCTTGGGAGAGAATGAAATTAATGATACGTAATTGCCCTACTCATGGTTTGAATTTGTGGATGATTATACAAAATTTTTATGCCGGATTGAATTTTGCTTCTAGAAATATTTTAGATTCGGCCGCGGGAGGCACTTTTATGGAAATCACTTTAGGAGATGCTACTAAACTCCTAGATAATATTATGGTTAATTATTCTCAATGGCATACTGAAAGATCTTCTAATAAAAAAGTGCATGCGATAGAAGAAATTAATGTGTTGAGTGGAAAGATGGATGAACTTATGAAATTATTTTCTACTAAGAGTGTTTCTTCTGATCCTAATGATATGCCTTTGTCTACTTTGATTGAGAATAACAATGAATCTATGGATGTGAATTTTGTTGGTAGGAATAATTTGGTAACAATGCTTATAGAGGGAATTTTAATCCTAGGCCATATCCTAGTAATCCTTCTAATAATTATGGGAATTCCTACAACAACTCTTATGGAAATTATAATAAGATGCCCTCTGAATTTGAGAATAGTGTTAAATAATTTATGAATTCACAAAAGAATTTTAATGCTTTGCTTGAGGAGAAATTGCTTAAAGTTGATGATTTGGCTAGAAACGTTGATAGAATTTCTCTTGAGGTTGATTCTTTAAAGCTTAGATCTATTCCTCCTAAGCATGATATCAATGAGTCTATCAAAGCCATGAGAATTTCCATTGATGAGTGCAAGGAAAGAACCGCTAGGATGCGTGCTTCCAAAGATGCCTTTATTAAAGCGTGTTCCTCCAATTCCTATGAAAATCAAGATGAAGATCTAAAAGTTATTGATGTGTCCCCTATTAAATCTTTGTTTTGCAATATGAATCTTGATGAAACTGAATATGATCTTCCTTTACCTAGAAGGCGTTCTAAAAATTTGGAGTATTTAGATCTTAATGATGAAATTGTTGAAAGTGGGATTGAAAGAAATAAAAATCTAGATGTTGCTAAACCCACTATATTGGATTTCAAGGAATTTAATTATGAAAGTTGCTTTTTAATTGATTGTATTTTCTTGTTACAATCCTTGCTAAATTCTCCACATGCTTATAGTCAAAATAAAGCCTTCACTGAACATATTGTTGATGCCTTGATGCAATCTTATGAAGAAAAACTTGAGTTGAAAGTTTCTATCCCTAGAAAACTCTATGATGAGTGGGAACCAACTATTAAAATTAAAATTAAATATTATGAGTTTTATGCTTTTGTGTGATTTGGTTGCTAGTGTCTCTACTATTCCCAAGACTTTGTGTGATTTACTAGATTTCCGTAATTTTGATGATTGCTCTCTAAACTTGCATCTTGCGGATTCCACTATTAAGAAACCTATGGGAAGAATTAACGATGTTCTTGTTGTTGCAAATAGGAATTATGTGCCCGTAGATTTCATTGTTCTTGATATAGATTGCAATCCTTCTTGCCCTATTATGTTCTTGGTAGACCTTTCCTTAGAACGGTTGGTGCGATTGATATGAAGGAAGGGAATATTAGATTTCAATTTCCATTAAAAAGGGCATGGAACACTTTCCAAGAAAGAAAATAAAATTTCCATATGAAACTATCATGAGAGCCACTTATGGATCGCCTACCAAAGATGACAATACCTAGATCTATCCTCGCTTTTATGCCTAGCTAGGGGCGTTAAATGATGGCGCTTGTTGGGAGGCAACCCAATTTTATTTTTATTCCTTGCCTTTTGCTCCTGATTAGTAATAAATAAATTATTTAGCCTCTGTTTTGGTTGTGTTTTTTGTGTTTAATTAGTCTTTGTGCCAAGTAGAACCGTTGGGAAGACTTGGGGAAAGTCTTGTTGAACTTGCTGTAAAAAACATAAACTTTAGCGCTCACAAGAACTGCTGCCATTTTTATTTGAAGAGTGATATTTAGTTAATTCTTTTTGAAGATGATTAATAGATAAATTCCTCACGTCCATAAATTTATTTTAGAATTTTTGGGGTTGAAGATCTTGCGCTAGCTACAGATTACTACAGACTGTTCTGTTTTTGACAGATTCTGTTTTTCGTGTGTTGTTTTGCTTATTTTGATGAATCCATAGCTCGTAAAATAGTTTATAATCCATATAGAAGTTGGAGTACAGTAGGTTTAACACCAATATAAATAAAGAATGAGTTCATTACAGTACCTTGAAGTTGTCTTTTGTTTTCTTTCGCTAACGGAGCTCATGAGTTTTCTATTTTGAGTTTTGTGTTGTGAAGTTTTCAAGTTTTGGGTGAATTCTTTTGATGGATCATGGAACAAGGAGTGTCAAGAGCCTAAGATTGGGGATGCCCATGGAACCCCCAAGATAATCCAAGGACACTAAAAAGTCAAAGCTTGGGGATGCCCCGGAAGGCATCCCCTCTTTCATCCACTTCCATCGGTAATTTACTTGGAGCTATATTTTTATTCACCAACATGATATGTGTTTTGCTTGGAGCGTCTTGTATTATTTGTGTCTTTGTGTCTTAGTATACCACAATCATCCTTGCTGTACACACCTTTTGAGAGATCCATACATAAATTAAAATTTGATAGAATACTCTATGTGCTTCACTTATATCTTTTGAGCTAAGTAGTTTTGCTCTATGTGCTTCACTTATATCTTTTGAGCGTTATAATTTTGCTCTATGTGCTTCACTTATATCTTTTGAGTGTTATAATTTTGCTCTATGTGCTTCACTTAGATCTTTTAGAGCAAGGTGGTGGATTTGTTTTAAAGAAACTATTGATCTCTCATGCTTCACTTAAATTATTTTGAGAGTCTCTTAATAGCATGGTAATTTGCTTAATAATAATATGCTTGGTATTCAAGATTTGTGAAACTTTCTTTTGAGTGTGTTGAATACTAAGAAAAGATTGAAACATGATAATTGTTTTGAGATATGGAGGTGATAATATTAAAGTCAAGCTAGTTGAGTAGTTGTGAATTTAAAGAATACTTGTGTTAAAGTTTGTGATTCCCGTAGCATGCACGTATGGTGAACCGTTATGTGTTGAAGTCGGAGCATGATTTATTTATTGATTGTCTTCCTTATGGGTGGCGGTCGGGGACGAGCGATGGTCTTTTCCTACCAATCTATCCCCCTAGGAGCATGCGCGTAATACTTTGCTTTGATAACTTCTAGATTTTTGCAATAAGTATATGAGTTCTTTATGACTAATGTTGAGTCCATGGATTATACGCACTCTCACCCTTCCACCTTTGCTAGCCTCTCTAATACCGCGCACCTTTCGCCGGTATCATACACCTACCATATACCTTCCTCAAAACAGCCACCATACCTACCTATTATGGCATTTCCATTCCGAGATATATTGCCATGCAACTTTCCACCATCTAGTTCATCATGACACATTCATCATTGTCATATTGCTTAGCATGATCATGTAGTTGACATAGTATTTGTGGCAAAGCCACCGTTCATAATTTCTTCATACTTGTCACTCTTGATTCATTGCATATCCCGGTACACCACCGGAGGCATCCATATAGAGTCATACTTTGTTTTAGAATCGAGTTGTAATCATTGAGTTGTAAATAAATAAAAGTGTGATGATCATCATTCAATAGAGCATTGTCCCAAATAAAAAAGAGAAAGGCCAAAAAAAGGAAGGCCAAAAAAAGAGAATAAATAAAAAAGGGGCAATGCTATTATCCTTTTTCCACACTTGTGCTTCAAAGTAGCACCATGATATAGCGAGTCTCATATATTGTGCTTCAAAGTAGCACCATGTCCTTCATATAGAGAGTCTCATATGTTGTCACTTTCATATACTAGTGGGAATTTTTCATTATAGAACTTGGCTTGTATATTCCAATGATGGGCTTCCTCAAAATTGCCCTAGGTCTTCATGAGCAAGCAAGTTGGATGCACACCCACTTAGTTTCTTTTGATGAGCTTTCATACATTTATAGCTCTAGTGCATCCGTTGCATGGCAATCCCTACTCACTCACATTGATATCTATTGATGGGCATCTCCATAGCCCGTTGATACGCCTAGTTGATGTGAGACTATCTTCCCCTCCTTTTTGTCTTCTCCTCAACCACCCTTCTATTCCACCTATAGTGCTATATCCATGGCTCACGCTCATGTATTGCGTGAAGATTGAAAAAGTTTTGAAAAAGTTAGAGTATGAAACAATTGCTTGGCTTGTCATCGGGGTTGTGCATGATTTAAATACTTTGTGTGGTGAAGATGGAGCATAGCCAGACTATATGATTTTGTAGGGATAACTTTCTTTGGCCATGTTATTTTGAGAAGACATAATTGCTTTGTTAGTATGCTTGAAGTATTATTATTTTTATGTCAATATAAACTTTTGTCTTGAATCTTTCGAATCTGAATATTCATACCACAATTAAGAAGATTTGCATTAAAATTATGCCAAGTAGCACTCCGCATCAAAAATTCTCTTTTTATCATTTACGTACTCGAGGACGAGCATGAATTAAGCTTGGGGATGCTTGATACGTCTCCAACGTATCTATAATTTTTGATTGCTCCATGCTATATTATCTACTGTTTTGGACTATATTGGGCTTTATTTTCCACTTTTATATTATTTTTGGGACTGACCTATTAACCGGAGGCCTAGCCCAAAATTGCTGTTTTTTGCCTATTTCAGTGTTTCAGAGAAACAGAGTATCAAACGGAGTCCAAACGGAATAAAATCTTCGAGAACGTGATTTTCTCATCGAACGTGATCCAAGAGACTTGGACCCTACTCCAGGGAGTCAAAGAGGAGGTCACGAGGGTGGGGGGCACGCCCCCCCTAGGGCACGTCCCCTGCCTCGTGGGCCCCTCGGTGCTCCTCCGGCGTACTTCTTCCTCCTATATATACACACGTACCCCCAAACGATCAGAACAGGAGCCAAAAACCTAATTCCACCGCCGCAACTTTCTGTATCCACAAGATCCCATCTTTGGGCCTGTTCCGGAGCTCCACCGGAAGAGGGCCGTCATCACGGAGGGCTTCTACATCATCCTAGCCCCTCCGATGAAGTGTGGGTAGTTTACCTCATAGTAGCTAGATGGCTTATTCTCTCTCTTTGAATCTCAATACAAAGTACTCCCCCTCTCTTGTGGAGATCTATTCGATGTAATCTTCTTTTTGCGGATTGTTTGTTGAGACCGATGAATTGTGGGTTTATGATCAAGTCTATCTATGAATAATATTTGAATCTTCTCTGAATTCTTTTATGTATGATTGGTTATCTTTTCAAGTCTCTTCAAATTATCCGTTTGGTTTGGCCAACTACATTGGTAGTTCTTTCCATGGGAGAAGTGCTTAGCTTTGGGTTCGATCTTGCGGTGTCCTTACCCAGTGACAGAAGGGGCAGCAAGGCACGTATTGTATCATTGCCATCGAGGATAACAAGATGGGGTTTATTTCATATTGCATGAATTTATCTCTCTACATCATGTCATCTTGCTTAAGGCGTTACTCTATTCTTAACTTAATACTCTAGATGCATGCTGGATAGCGGTCGATGAGTGGAGTAATAGTAGTAGATGAGGGAGAGGCGAGACGATGGTTTTGGAATGGAGATGATGGAGAGGAGAGGAGGTGGTTTTGCAATGGAGAAGAGGGAGAGGAGCGTGCGGCAACGTTTTAGGATTGGACGAGAGGGCCGACGCGCTGTGACTGGATCAAAATCAATTTACCCTTCAATTAAGAAAGCGACCCCACATTAACTAGTCTCCCTTTTATTCTGGGTCATAATTAAGATTGGACGAGAGGGCCGGCGTGCTAGATTGTACATGTGGCAAAATCCGATGGGGGGATAGAAGATGGTGCGAGGGGCTGCTACGTCTTGAGCTTGCGTTGGTTTCCTCGAAGAGGAAGGGATGATGCAGCAGAGTAGCGTAAGTATTTCCCTCAGTTTTTGAGAACCAAGGTATCAATCCAGTAGGAGGCCACGCTCAAGTCCCTCGTACCTGCACAAAGTGATAGCTACTCGCAACCAATGTGATTAGGGGTTGTCAATCCCTTCACGGTCACTTACGAGAGTGAGATCTAATAGATATAATATTTTTGGTATTTTTGGTATAAAGATGCAAAGTAAAAAGTAATGGCAAAGTAAAAAGCAAAGCAATATTAAAGTGATGGAGATTGATATGATGAGAATAGACCCCGGGGCCATAGGTTTCACAAGTGGCTTCTCTCAAGAGCATAAGTATTCTACGGTGGGTGAACAAATTACTGTTGAGCAATTGACAGAATTGAGAATAATTATGAGAATATCTAGGCATGATCATGTATATAGGCATCATGTCCGTGACAAGTAGATCGAAACGATTCTGCATCTACTACTATTACTCCACTCATCGACTGCTATCCAGCATGCATCTAGAGTATTAAGTTAAAAACAGTGTAACACCTTAAGCAAGATGACATGATGTAGAGAGATAAATTCATGCAATATGAAATAAACCCCATCTTGTTATCCTCGATGGCAACGATACAATGCGTGCCTTGCTGCCCCTTCTATCACTGGGAAAGGACACCGCAAGATCGAACCCAAAGCTAAGCACTTCTCCCATGGCAAGAACTACCAATCTAATTGGCCAAACCAAACGGATAATTCGAAGAGACTTGCAAAGATAACCAATCATACATAAAAGAATTCAGAGAAGATTCAAATATTATTCATAGATAGACTTGATCATAAACCCACAATTCATCGGTCTCAACAAACACACCGCAAAAAGAAGATTACATCGAATAGATCTCCACAAGAGAGGGGGAGAACTTTGTATTGAGATTCAAAGAGAGAGAAGAAGCCATCTAGCTACTAACTATGGACCCGAAGGTCTAAGGTAAACTACTCACACTTCATTGGAGAGGCTATGATGATGTAGAAGCCCTCCGTGATGACGACCCTCTTCCGGCGGAGCTCCGGAACAGGACCCAAGATGGGATCTCATGGATACAGAAAGTTGCGGTGGTGGAATTAGGTTTTTGGCTCCTGTTCTGATCGTTTGGGGGTACGTGTGTATATATAGGAGGAAGAAGTACGCCGGAGGAGCACCGAGGGGCCCACGAGGCAAGGGGCGCGCCCTAGGGGGGGGGGGGCGCCCCCACCCTCGTGACCGCCTCTTTTGTTTCTTGGAGCAGGGTCCAAGTCTCCTGGATCACGTTCGGTGAGAAAATCACGTTCCCGAAGATTTTATTCCGTTTGGACTCCGTTTGATATCCCGTTTCTTTGAAACACTGAAATAGGCAAAAAACAGCAATTCTGGGCTGGGCCTCCGGTTAATAGGTTAGCCCCAAAAATAATATAAAAGTGGAAAATAAAGCCTAATATAGTCCGAAATAGTAGATAATATAGCATGGAGCAATCAAAAATTATAGATACGTTGGAGACGTATCAGGCATCCTCAAGCTTAATTCCTGCTCGTCCTCGATTAGGTAAATGATAAAAAGAGAATTTTTGATGCGGAGTGCTACTTGGCATAATTTCAATGCAAATCTTCTTCATTGTGATATGAATATTCAGATTCAAAAGATTCAAGACAAAAGTTTATATTGACATAAAAATAATAATACTTCAAGCATACCAACAAAGCAATTATGTCTTCTCAAAATAACATGGCCAAAGAAAGTTATCCCTACAAAATCATATAGTCTGGCTATGCTCTATCTTCACCACATAAAATATTTAAATCATGCACAACCCCGATGACAAGCCAAGCAATTGTTTCATACTCTAACTTTTTCAAAACCTTTTCAATCTTCACGCAATACATGAGCGTGAGCCATGGATAAGCACTATAGGTGGAATAGAATGGTGGTTGTGGAGAAGACAAAAAGGAGAAGATAGTCTCACATCAACTAGGCGTATCAACGGGCTATGGAGACGCCCATCAATAGATATCAATGTGAGTGAGTAGGGATTGCCATGCAACGGATGCACTAGAGCTATAAGTATATGAAAGCTCAAAAAGAAACTAAATGGGTGTGCATCCAACTTGCTTGCTCATGAAGACCTAGGGCAATTTGAGGAAGCCCATCATTGGAATATACAAGCCAAGTTCTATAATGTAAAATTCCCACTAGTATATGAAAGTGATAACATGAGAGACTCTCTACTATGAAGATCATGGTGCTACTTTGAAGCACAAGTGTGGTAAAAGGATAGTAACATTGTCCCTTCTCTCTTTTTTTCTCATATATATATATATATATATTTGGGCCTTTTCTCTTTTTTATGGCCTCTTTTCTTTCTTTTTTTATTTGGGCTTCTTTGGCCTCTTTTATTTATTTTTCGTCCGGAGTCTCATCCCGACTTATGGGGGAATCATAGTCTCGATCATCCTTTCCTCACTGGGACAATGCTCTAATAATGATGATCATCACACTTTTATTTTTCTTACAACTTAACAATTACAACTCGATACTTAGAACAAAATATGACTCTACGTGAATGCATCCGGCGGTGTACCGGGATATGCAATATGACAATGATGGAATGTGTCATGAACGGAAAGGTGGAAAGTTGCATGGCAATATATCTCGGAATGGCTATGGAAATGCCATAATAGGTAGGTATGATGGCTGTTTTGAGGAAGGTATATGGTAGGTGTATGATACCGGCGAAAAGTGCGCGGTATTAGAGAGGCTAGCATAGGTGGAAGGGTGAGAGTGCGTATAATCCATGGACTCAACATTAGTCATAAAGAACTCATATACTTATTGCAAAAATCTAGAAGTTATCAAAGCAAAGTATTACACGCATGCTCCTAGGGGGATAGATTGGTAGGAAAAGACCATCGCTCGTTCCCGACCGCCACTCATAAGGAAGACAATCAATAAATAAATCATGCTCCGACTTCATCACATAACGGTTCACCATACGTGCATGCTACGGGAATCACAAACTTTAACACAAGTATTCTTTAAATTCACAACTACTCAACTAGCATGACTTTAATATTATCACCTCCATATCTCAAAACAATTATCAAACTTCAATCTTTTCTTAGTATTCAACACACTCAAAAGAAAGTTTCACAAATCTTGAATACCAAGCATATTATTATTAAGCAAATTACCATGCTATTAAGAGACTCTCAAAATAATTTAAGTGAAGCATGAGAGATCAATAGTTTCTTTAAAACAAATCCACCACCGTGCTCTAAAATATCTAAGTGAAGCACATAGAGCAAAATTATAACGCTCAAAAGATATAAGTGAAGCACATGGAGCAAAACTACTTAGCTCAAAAGATATAAGTGAAGCACATAGAGTATTCTATCAAATTTTAACTCATTTATGGCTCTCTCAAAAGGTGTGTACAGCAAGGATGATTGTGGCATACTAAGACACAAAGACACAAATAATACAAGACGCTCCAAGGAAAACACATATCATGTTGGTGAATAAAAATATAGCTCCAAGTAAATTATCGATGAAAGTGGACGAAAGAGGGGATGCCTTCTGGGGCATCCCCAAGCTTTGACTTCTTGGTGTCCTTGGATTATCTTGGGGGTGCCATGGGCATCCCCAAGCTTAGGCTCTTGCCACTCCTTGTTCCATAATCCATCAAAAGAATTCACCCAAAACTTGAAAACTTCACAACACAAAACTCAAAATAGAAAACTCGTGAGCTCCGTTAGCGAAAGAAAACAAAATACCACTTCAAGGTACTGTAATGAACTCATTCTTTATTTATATTGGTGTTAAACCTACCGTATTCCAACTTCTCTATGGATTATAAACTATTTTACTAGCCATAGATTCATCAAAATAAGCAAACAACACACGAAAAACAGAATCTGTCAAAAACAGAACAGTCTGTAGTAATCTGTAGCTAGCGCAAGATCTGGAACCCCAAAATTCTAAAATAAATTTATGGACTTGAGGAATTTATCTATTAATTATCTTCGAAAACAATTAACTAAATATCACTCTTCAAATAAAAATGACAGCAGTTCTCATGAGCGCTAAAGTTTCTGTTTTTTACAGCAAGTTCAACAAGAATTTCCCCAAGTCTTCCCAACGGTTCTACTTGGCACAAACACTAATTAAACACAAAAAACACAACCAAAACAGAGGCTAAATAATTTATTTATTATTAAGCAGGATCAAAAGGCAAGGAATAAAAATAAAATTGGGTTGCCTCCCAACAAGCGCTATCGTTTAACGCCCCTATCTAGGCATAAAAGCGAGGATAGATCTAAGTATTGCCATCTTTGGTAGGCAATCCATAAGTGGCTCTCATGATAGTTTCATATGGAAATTTTATTTTCTTTCTTGGAAAGTGTTTCATGCCCTTTTTTAATGGAAATTGAAATCTAATATTCCCTTCCTTCATATCAATAATCGCACCAACCGTTCTAAGGAAAGGTCTTCCAAGAATAATAGGGCAAGAAGGATTGCAATATATATCAAGAACAATGAAATCTACAGGCACATAATTCCTATTTGCAACAATAAGAACATCATTAATCCTTCCCATAGGTTTCTTAATAGTGGAATCCACAAGATGCAAGTTTAGAGAGCAATCATCAAAAATGCGGAAATCTAGCAAATCACACAAAGCATAAAACTCATGACTTTAATTTTAATTTTAATAGTTGGTTCCCACTCATCATAGAGTTTTCTAGGGATAGAAACTTTCAACTCAAGTTTTTCTTCATAATATTGCATCAAGGCATCAACAATATGTTCGGTGAAGGCTTTATTTTGACTATAAGCATGTGGAGAATTTAGCACGGATTGCAACAAGGAAATACAATCAATTAAAGAACAACTTTCATAATTAAATTCCTTGAAATCCAATATAGTGGGTTTAGCAACATTTAGATTTTTATTTCTTTCAATCCTACTTTCATCAATTTCATCATTAAGATCTAAATACTCCGAATTTTTAGAACGCCTTCTAGGTAAAGGAAGATCATATTCAGTTTCATCAAGATTTATATTGCAAAACAAAGATTTAATAGGGGACACATCAATAACTTTTAGATCTTCATCTTGATTTTCATAGGAATTCGGTTTAGCGGCCATCTTATTGACTAAGGTGGCTTGCATATCTGAAATTTCAGCAGCCATCTTTTCTAGACGAGCAATTTGGGATCTTATACCCTCAAATTCTTTAGACATATCATCAAGCTCTTTATTCATATAACTCATAAAACTTTTTTGTTCCTTAAGCTCGTTTCTAAAGAAACTATTATGCTCAAATTGCAAAACCATAAACTTCCTAACGTTGGTTTCGATCTCCTCTAACCTTTTAAGTTGAAGATCACCAAATCTCGGTTGAGCCATCACGACAAACAAGCAAACTAGCAAACAAGCAAACAAGAGCAAACGGGCAAAAGAGGCAAATAGAGAGGGAGGATAGAGAGAGAGGGCGAATAAAACGGCAAGGGTGAAGTGGGGGAGAGGAAAACGAGAGGTAAATGGCAAATAATGTAATGGAGAGATAGGGATTGTGATGGGTACTTGGTATGTTGACTTTTTGCGTAGACTCCGCAGCAACGGTGCCAGAAATCCTTCTTGCTACGTCTTGAGCTTGCGTTGGTTTTCCCCGAAGAGGAAGGGATGATGCAGCAGAGTAGCGTAAGTATTTCCCTCAGTTTTTGAGAACCAATGCATCAATCCAGTAGGAGGCCATGCTCAAGTCCCTCATACCTGCACAAAGCAATAGCTACTCGCAACCAACACGATTAGGGGTTGTCAATCCCTTCACGGTCACTTACGAGAGTGAGATCTGATAGATATAATATTTTTGGTATTTTTGGTATAAAGATGCAAAGTAAAAAGTAAAGGCAAAGTAAAAAGAAAATCAAGATTAAAGTGATGGAGATTGATATGATGAGAATAGACCCGGGGGACATAGGTTTCACTAGTGTCTTCTCTCAAGAGCATAAGTATTCTACGGTGGGTGAACAAATTACTGTTGATCAATTGACAGAATTGAGCATAATTATGAGAATATCTAGGCATGATCATGTATATAGGCATCACGTCCGTGACAAGTAGATCGAAACGATTCTGCATCTACTACTATTACTCCACTCATCGACCGCTATCCAGCATGCATCTAGAGTATTAAGTTAAAAACAGAGTAACGCCTTAAGCAAGATGACATGATGTAGAGAGATAAATTAATGCAATATGAAATAAACCCCATCTTGTTATCCTCGATGGCAACGATACAATACATGCCTTGCTGCCCCTTCTGTCACTGGGAAAGGAAACCGCAAGATCGAACCCAAAGCTAAGCACTTCTCCCATGGTAAGAACTACCAATCTAGTTGGCCAAACCAAACGGATAATTCGAAGAGACTTGCAAAGATAACCAATCATACATAAAAGAATTCAGAGAAGATTCAAATATTATTCATAGATAGACTTGATCATAAACCCACAATTCATCGGTCTCAACAAACACACCGCAAAAAGAAGATTACATCGAATAGATCTCCACAAGAGAGGAGGAAAACTTTGTATTGAGATTCAAAGAGAGAGAAGAAGCCATCTAGCTACTAACTATGGACCCGAAGGTCTGAGGTAAACTAATCACACTTCACCAGAGAGGCTATGATGATGTAGAAGCCCTCCGTGATGACGGCCCTCTTCCGGCGGAGCTCCGGAACATGCCCCAAGATGGGATCTCGTGGATACAGAAAGTTGCGGCGGTGGAATTAGGTTTTTGGCTCCTGTTCTGATCGTTTGGGGGTACGTGTGTATATATAGGAGGAAGAAGTACGCCGGAGGAGCATCGAGGGGCCCACGAGGCAGGGGGGCGTGCCCTAGGGGGGGCCCACCCTCGTGACCGTCTCTTTTGTTCCTTGGAGCAGGGTCCAAGTCTCCTGGATCACGTTCGGTGAGAAAATCACGTTCCCGAAGATTTTATTCCGTTTGGACTCCGTTTGATATTCTGTTTCTTTGAAACACTGAAATAGGCAAAAAACAACAATTCTGGGCTGGGCCTCCGGTTAATAGGTTAGTCCCAAAAATAATATAAAAGTGGAAAATAAAGCCCAATATAGTCCAAAACAGTAGATAATATAGCATGGAGCAAGCAAAAATTATAGATACGTTGGAGACATATCAGGGGCCGAGTGGAGGGAGACTATGAAGGAATGCACAAGTGTGAGATCAATATTTAGAGAGAGGGGGCGAACATGTCACATCCCTAGCTTTACCTTGGCATTGCACTATCTTGGTTGTTGCATCATGTTTAAATTCAAAGGAAAATTGAATTGAGGGAATTCCCAAAGCCTCAGAAATCTTTTAAAAATGAGCAAGCTAAAAATTTCTTCAAATGAGCCCAAGGAAATGTTCACTTTAATCCCTGAAAATATTGGCAAGAGGTAAAAATCCAAACCAATATTTTAGGGCATTAAGGGTAATTAATTTGGGCATTTTGAATTAAACCATAATGTATTTGAATTGGCTTTATTTCTATTATAAAAGAAATACATGTCCAATAATTTTGGAAATTATTGTGGGGCTCTGGAGTGATATCTCTAGTCCATACAATAATTTTCGGAAGCAACAAAAATGGTTTAGTTTTAAAACTAAATCAAAACAGAGGAAATAAATAAAAAAACAAAAAAGCGAGAGAGAGAGAGAGAGGAAGGACCCCAGGGCCACTTAGCCGGCTGGGCCGGCCCACCTGGCCTATGCCAGTCGTCACCCACCTCTGCCAATAGGCAGAGGAGGGACAACACACGGCGCGCGCGCGGGTGCCACACCACCAGGCTGCCTGCCTGCGTCGCCTGGCCACCGCGACGCCTCGCGTCTTCGCCCCAGCGCCGCCTCGACCCCCTGGACACCACTCTCCCCCCTTCTCTCTCCCTCGTCCTCTCCCGCTATTGCCGACGCGCCCGTAAGCCGCCGTCGCCGTAGTTGACGGCACCGCCTTTCCCACCGACCCCTCGCTGTGCCTTCGAGCTCCGCCTCAATGTCTTCGACCTCCTCGTGTCGCCACACATCGCCGGACGCGCTCCTCTACCCTCACCGACCTCGTCCTCGACCTCTCGTCACTGGAGATCCCTCTTGCCTCCTCGTTCTGCTCCGACCTCCTCCGAGCTCGCCGTCCGCTCCACTACATCCACCGTGAGCCCCTAACCCCCCTCCTCTACGCCTCGGTTGCGCCCCCTAGCCGCCATCTCCACCGAGCCGGAGCACTCTGCTCCACCGGCGACGCCGTCGTCATGGCCACAGCCACGCGGGCTCGAAACCGAGCGCGTCACCACGTTTGCCACACTCCCAGGAGGCCGTAGCCCCTCTCCACGCCCCTGTTGTGCATCCCAGTGCCGAACCCGAGCACGCCCGAGCTTCGGCCGCCGCGGCCGTGCTCCCCGCCGTCGCCTCCGGCCGCCCCAGGCCCGGCTGGCGCCACCATCCGACACGCGCTTGTCTGGGCTCTTGAACGAGCCCAACCACGCTGCGAACGGGGCCCCAGAGCCCGTTCCGGCGGCCCTCCCCCGCGTCTGGTCATCGCCGGCGGCTAAACGCCGGTGGTTTAGCCCCGGTTGACCAGGGGTTTGACCTCCCCTGACGTGTGGGCCCAGGCGCCTGTTTAATTAGTGTTAGGTTTAGTTAGTGTTAATTAACTTAGCTAATTAGATGAGCCACTGACATGCAGGCCCGCCTTGCTAATTACCCTAGAATTAGGACTAACAAAAAATAGTTAGTCTAATGACACTAACACGCGGGACCCACTGGTCAGGTTCGACCCAGACCAGCCCCTGTTGACCTGCTGACGTCAGCATGACCTGATGCCGACGCAGTAATACATTTTCTGGATTTAATTTAATTCAGGAAATTCTAGAAAATGTTTAAAACTTTAAAAAATCATAGAAAATCAACCGTAGCTCAGAATGAAATAATTTATATATGAAAAATTATCAGAAAAATTCAAGGAATCTATTTATGGCATTTTCATGCATGTTAGAGCAACTTATATCCTCTGTTTAGGACAATTCAATTAAATGGCATTTAAGAAAGCACATATGGGGTTTGAATTTGAACCTAGGGTTCAAACCAACTTCATTTAATATGGTTGCTAGTTGCATTAGTTCAATCAATGGCATATTGCCATGTCATGAGCATGCATCATATTGTTGCATTGCATTGATTGTGTTTCCTTCTTTATTGCCGGAAGTTGTCCCCTCTCGATAGACGTGGTTTCGACGATGAGTTCGATGACACCGATGAAGAGTTATACTATCTTCAGAAGTGCCAGGCAAGCAAAACCCCCTTGTTCATTTTGATACAATCCCACTCCCTCGCTCTTGCTCTCTTCTACTGCATCAGGACAACAACGATTCAACTGTTACATGTTGCGGTAGTTGAACCCCTTTCCTCTGCATGACCTGTCATTGCCACAGTAAATAGATGAAACCCACTAGCATGAGTAGGAGTTGTTTGAGCCCTGATGTGTCTACTCATCCATGCTTGTTTGTCATGCCTGCTATTTCTTAGAGTTGAGTCAGGTCTGATTCATCGGGGATGAATTGGAACAGTGATGAACATGTCCTACTGTGTGTGAGCTAAGTGTGTGAACACAATTTGGTAAAGGTAGCGGTGAGAGGCCATGTAGGAGTACATGGTGGGTTGTCTCATTGAAACCGTTCTTAGGAACTGAGTTCTATGTTTGTGATCCATGAAACAGTTACTACCACGCATTGGGCCCGAAACCAATGGACCCTCTCGGCTTCTTGATCACCCTTGTCCTCTGTCCAGGAGTTGCAACTAGTTTCTGGTGTTTATAGGA
The DNA here is from genome assembly GCF_018294505.1 of Triticum aestivum. NCBI lineage: Eukaryota > Viridiplantae > Streptophyta > Magnoliopsida > Poales > Poaceae > Triticum > Triticum aestivum. The sequence continues at coordinate 79,724,976 of NC_057797.1, forward strand.
TATGTGTTGGCAGCCGTGTGTAGCGCTGACCCTAGGGGTGGGCTATGATGTGGTAGATACACCGTGGCTGGGCATGCCGGGCGCCCGTTTGGTGTCTCGGAACCCTGTACACATCGTCCGGGGCCGTATGTGGAAACCTCGGCCGGACTCCCTGTGGATGGAACCTGGATAGGCAATAGACCTGGACTAGAGACTTGAGTGTTTAGGTAGGCCGTGGCCGACACCCTCGTTGGGCTTCCGCTTGAAGGTTGCCGAGTACATGTTGTGTAAATAGCGGTAAGTGGTGAGAGCATGTGTGAAGAAGTACACCCATGCAGGGTTAACATCATCTATGCGAATAGCCGTGTCCGCGGTAATGGACTTCTGGGTTTCCTATAACAGTTCATAGACAAGTGAAAGTGGATACTCTAAAACTCGCAAGATAAGTGTGAGTGCTATGGATGGCCTTCTCGTAGGGAGACGGGAGCAGATCCATAGTGGTGTATTGAATGGTGAATATTGGACTCGTGTGCGTCACCTCAAAAGAGTTGCTTGCAGTCGTATTTCAGGTTAGCCACTAAGTCAAAGTTGGCTTGCTGCAGTCAAACTCCACCACCCCCCTTGTTGATACCGATGCATATGTAGCTAGTTCTGATGTAAGTCTTGCTGAGTACCTTTGTACTCACGTTTGCTTAATTTATGTTTTTCAGAGAGACTTCAGTCTCGCTAGTAGTTCCGCGTGGACTTCGACGTTTAGCTTGATACCTCAGCTACGATCTTGTGCCCTCGGCAGGATCTCATAGATAGTCAGGCTTCTTAGCCTTTTTCATTTGTAGATGTCTGTACTCAGACATGTTAAGCTTCCGCTTGTGCCTTGATTTGTATGCTATGATTGTTGGGTCATGAGACCCATGTTTGTAATATCTCGCTCCTCGGAGGCTAATGAATAAATACTTGAGTTGTAGAGTTATGTTGTGATGCCATGTTGTATTTACACATATCGAGCATATTGTATGTATGATTGAAATGCTTGGTATGTGTGGGATCCGACAATCTAGTGGTTTATCCTTGGCAGCCTCTCTTATGGGGGAATGTAGTCTAGTGCTTCCATGAGCCATAGTAGTCCGCTACAGCCCGGTTCACCAGCGTCCTGTTAGCCCAGCACTACTGCTCAGGACACTTGACTGGCCGGCATGTGTTTCACTTCGTTCCTGTGTCTGTCCCTTTGGGGAAATGTCACGCGGTGACATCCGGAGTCCTGCCTAGCCTGCTACAGCCCGGGTTCCCGGAGTCCTGTTAGCCCAGTGCTACAGCCCGGATTCACACGCTGCTGACCGACATGCTCGATGTGATTCATGTATGCCTGTTCGCATAGGTTAGTGCCGCTTTGGGTTCACGACTAGCCATGTCGGTCCGGGTTCTCTGTCATATCGATGCTAGCGACACTATCATATACGTGAGCCAAAAGGCACAAACGGTCCTGGGCCTTAGTAGGCGACACCCATGGGGATACCGTGCGTGAGGCCGCAATGTGATATGAGGTGTTACCGGCTAGATCGATGTGACTTGGAATCGGGGTCCTGACAGCATTGGTATCAGAGCCTGACTGCCTGTAGGATTGCCAAGCCAAACTGGTTGAAGTTGAATCTAGAAATGCTTTAGTTATGTAAGGGAATTGATTGTGGAAGGGAACGTAAGGCTCTTTTTACTCCTTTACCCTATGCCTTTCTGATCTGAGTCATCCACTTCTCTTCTACGGGGATTAAGAATTAGGCCTTGTCATCTATCTATCAGGGTGACGTGTTACCAATCCTTAGACTTATAGGATTGATGGATCCATGCCGCAGTTCAGTTTCCAGTACTTCCGTGTGTTCATAGATGGTCTCGGAACCTTGATATTGTGATGTTGAGTGGTTATGCTACAAATTTTGCAGGATGTCTCAAATCTTTTTGAGCATTTACAGCCGTTATGCTGTCCAAGTCATCCCAGGTTTCTACATAGTCTGATGCATTTGCAAATCCATTCTTTCCGTTCCCGATGTCCCTTTGGGCTAGTTCAACCACACCAATCGATGAGTTGAGGTACTCTATTGCCTCGACATATATGTTGGAGCTATTTTTATGACCCTAGATGTCTTAGGGAGTCACCTAGTAATCTAGCAATGCTTTGTATTCCCAGTGTGATGATTCTAGCCATTAATCCCGAAGCATCCCGTGATGCCATTAGTTAGTAGGCATTCTATTCCTGAGTTTTTGAACCCGAGATCCACCCTACTCACCTCATGTTGATAGTGTTTGCTCGTTCCTTTAGGTTATTAGTAACCTTTGTATTAGTCCTTGAGGTCCGTGGTATTTCCTTCTTCCAAATACTACGAACCACTTATGGCAGAAGTTTGTTGGATCAAAAGATCACAACAGAAGTGCTCTCGATGAGTTCTCCATTTTATATTGTGACTCTGCCAGCTCAACCTTTCTGCATGGGTAATCCGGAAGAAATATGTTGAACTTGGTTCGACATGCTAATCTATGCATCCACAACTCAGAAAGTTATATGTTCTTTGAGTTATCCCTCTTTAGTTGTCTTTTGACCTCGTCTATCAATTGATAGTCAGGAGTGGTTGTGCATTCGTGTTCATTGGTGCCTACTACTCTTGTGGTTCGTCAAGCCATTCTATTCCAGAATGACTAGGAGAAACATACTCCAGTACCTCATCCATATCCAGGATTGGGTCAAAGCAGTTGTAATCCGCAAATCAAATGCCAATCCAACTTTTGATTCTGTTCTACCTTGGAGTATTACCATCTTTATATCAAGAATGTCATGAGAATTGCACCAACTCTTATGAATTCTTGATGCAATGATACTTCTTGCCATCATTGTTCATTCCTCGGTTCCCGTGTTATTGTAACCAGAATGCCGACAAGTGAATCGTGATGTGTGAAATCAATACTCCTAGCAACTTTGTTGCTTGGTAGTTAAAGGACAATATTCTTATCCTTAGCGTGTTGGTTACTGAACCATCGTTTTGAGATTGATCATGCAACCTAGTCCTTATTCCTGGTGCACTTTCCGATCGATGAGTCAGGATTTTGCCAAACCCTCGCTCTTTTGATCATGTCATCCTACCTTGAAAGGCAAGATTGTTCTTGAGATTAATAACATATCGGTGGTTCGTAATATTCCGAATATCTTCGCGGAGGTATTACCAGGTTGTCACCTGACCGCTATGTTGAGTTCGTGATCAAGTTGGTTTCTTATAAACCACCCTTTTCTCCAAGAATCTGTGTTGGATACCCCTGAGCTAGTTGGTTAGGCTAAACAACAACTTGGAGAGTTGGAAGATAAAAGCTTGCCCGACTTAGTTCATTTTAAGGGATATCTTGTAAGTGTGCTGAAGAAAGAAGGCATTTTCATCGATTGACCCTCGTGATCAGTTAATGGACCTATCATCTTATCCAATCTTTGATTCGAGTATGGGCTATCCTCAAATCAAATCAGAACCAACGATATTCGTAATGTTGTCTTACTCGTGGTTGATCCCTCGAGCATACACCATTACATCTTTTGGTCTGACCAATGCTATCACCGTGTTCACATGTTGGTGGAAGTCCAGTGATATGGAAATTCCGATGAGTTGCTATTGATCCCATCAGCAGCATCTTGTCTCCTCCATGATTCATGCTGAACATTGAGCTAGTGTTGGAAACTTTTGTAAGCATTACCTTCATGTCCCGTTCCTGAAATACATGTTTGGCGTAAGAAGTGACTTTCTCCAAGTTCATGTGCATCAGGTGCAAGTTGCCATCGTGAATTGGGAAAGATTGTTTTTGCTTTCTCCGAAATCATCCCAAGTCAGTCATGCATGTGCGAAGTATTCCATGGTTTGATAGGCTCGCTACCTCCACTCCATGTGTAATTCCTAACACCCCAAGCCACCGATTGACTTGTTCAAGGAAAAGAAGTCAAGCGCGCGTAAAGACTTCGAAATCCTTGATGATGGATCCTAACATGAACTCGATAGTGTTCTATTATAAGACTACTACGTGGTCATGCTTGTCTTGGACAGCGTGTTCACAGGTTTGTAGCAGAACCAGCTCATGTTTTGGAGCATGCTATCGTAGTTCATTTCCTGAGAATCCCGCAATGTCATCTCTTCGGTTAGTGTTGCAAATTTTCTTTTGCAGACATGCTATCTGGAATGTCCTGTTACCAACCAGATCTGAATCTCAGACAGATATGATGGTTGGAACTAGTCCAAGAGCTATGATGTAGGTTCCAACAAGGTTGATGTTGGCCGACACACCTAGCCGGAAGATCTATCATTGTAGTATCTTGATTGAGCTATCTGACCATCTTCTCCATGAGGATTTAGTGCAACATATTCTAGAAGTTGTTCCTTACGGATCCTTGTGCTCCCAGTTTCTTCGATTATGCTATAACCATTTAAATGGTGGAATCACTCTCATTGAGTTATTCCCAGTTACCAAAATCATTCCCAACATTTGCATTTTGTTCCCAGCTTGCACCGCCATTGTGCCAATTCCCATGAGCCGCCCTCTCAGTAATTGTTGTTAGGATCATTTTCAAAAGTGGTCCTGTCATGGGTCCCATCCATTTCCGGTGATAAGCAAAAGTCATCCATTGCGTTGTCTTCAACAAGGTAGTCCACATCATCCATTCTGGTATGGGTATGCCATTCGTTTGAATTCGTTCACACGATCATTTGTGATTGCCTTAGGCTGGTATAAAGAATTTCAATGATCTTTGTATCAAAAGTAATTCTTTTTCCACTTAAGGAAACAGTTCAACGAGTCACCTCCTCGATTGTGCCCTGCTATGGGATCATGACAATTATCTCATTGCTACTTTGAAACCTTGCACCATCTTACTACTGCATGGAATTTTTGCCTACCAAATTGAACCCTTGACATCTATCTCTTCCCATCACCCTGATGTGTGTTTTGTCTCTCACTCCAAGAGGTGGTCTATGTCTCATCCCGTGAGTTGTTCGTCAGTTGCTCGATCTTCGAGAAGATCGATTCTTCTAGATTTTCCTTTTCCTCTCGTTGTCATGTTCGATGGAGTTCTCATAGCAAGACGTCGAGACAAAGATGATGATCGAATCAACGTTCTAAAGCAGTGCAAGTTGGATCGAGAAGATTGTGATAGTTTGTGACCTCCTTTCTTCTTACCTCATGTCTCGAATCTCGGGACGAGATTCTTGTTTAGTGGGGGTGAGTTGTCACATCCCTAGCTTTACCTTGGCATTGGACTATCTTGGTTATTGCATCATGTTTAAATTCAAAGGAAAATTGAATTGAGGGAATTCCCAAAGCCTCAGAAATCTTTTAAAAATGAGCAAGCTAAAAATTTCTTCAAATGAGCCCAAGGAAATGTTCACTTTAATCCCTGAAAATATTGGCAAGAGGTAAAAATCCAAACCAATATTTTAGGGCATTAAGGGTGATTAATTTGGGCATTTTGACTTAAACCATAATGTATTTGAATTGGCTTTATTTCTGTTGTAAAAGAAATACATGTCCAATAATTTTGGAAATTATTGTGGGGCTCTGGAGTGATATCTCTAGTCCATACAATAATTTTCGGAAGCAACAAAAATGGTTTAGTTTTAAAACTAAATCAAAACAGAGGAAATAAATAAAAAACAGAAAAGAGAGAGAGAGAGAGAGAGAGAGAGAGAGAGAGAGAGAGAGAGGAAGGACCCCAGGGCCACTTACCCGGCTGGGCCGGCCCACCTGGCCTATGCCAGTCATCACCCACATCTGCCAGTTGGCAGAGGAGGGATAGCACAGGGCGCGCGCGCGGGCGCCACGCCACCAGGCTACCTGCCTGCGTCGCCTGGCCACCGCGACGCCTCGTGTCTTCTCCCCAGCGCCGCCTCGACCCCCCTGGACACCACTCTCCCCCCTTCTCTCTATCCCTCGTCCTCTACCGCTATGGCCGACGCGCCCGTAAGCCGCCGTCGCCGTAGTTGACGGCACCGCCTTTCCCCCCGACCCCTCACCGTGCCTTCGAGCTCCGCCTCGATGTCTTTGACCTCCTCGCGTCGCCACACGTCGCCGGACGTGCTCCTCTGCCCTCACCGACCTCGTCCTCGACCTCTCATCGCCGGAGATCCCTCTCGCCGCCTCGTTCTGCTCCGACCTCCTCCGAGCTTGCCGTCCGCTCCACTACATCCACAGTGAGCCCCTGCCCCTAACCCCCCTCCTCTACGCCTCGGTTGCGCCCCCTAGCCGCCATCTGCACCGAGCCCGAGCACTCTGCTCCGCCGGCGACGCCGTCGTCGTGGCCACAGCCACGCGGGCTTGAAACCGAGCGCGTCACCGCGTTTGCCACACTCCCAGGAGGCCGTATCCCCTCTCCACGCCCCTGTTGTGCATCCCAGCGCCGAACCCGAGCACGCCCGAGCTCCGGCCGCCGCGGCCGAGCTCCCCGTCGTTGCCTCCGGCAGCCCCAGTCCCGGCTGGCGCCACCATCCGACACGCGCTGGTCTGGGCTCTCGAACGAGCCCAACCACGCTGCGAACGGGGCCCCAGGGCCCGTTCCCGCGGCCCTCCACCGCGTCTGGTCATCGCCGGTGGCTAAACGCCGGTGGTTTAGCCCCGGTTGACCAGGGGTTTGACCTCCCCTGACGTGTGGGCCCAGGCACCTGTTTAATTAGTGTTAGGTTTAGTTAGTGTTAATTAACTTAGCTAATTAGATGAGCCACTGACATGCGGGCCCGCCCTGCTAATTACCCTAGAATTAGGACTAACAAAAATTAGTTAGTCTAATGACACTGACATGCGGGACCCACTGGTCAGGTTTGACCCAGACCAGCCCCTGTTGACCTGCTCACGTGAGCATGACCTGATGCCGATGCAGTAATACATTTTCTGGATTTAATTTAATTCAGGAAATTCCGAGAAATGTTTAAAACTTTAAAAATTCATAGAAAATCAACCGTAGCTCAGAATGAAATAATTTATATATGAAAAATTATCGGAAAAATTCAAGGAATCTATTTATGGCATTTTCATGCATGTTATAGCAAGTTATATCCTCTGTTTAGGACAATTCAATTAAATGGCATTTAAGAAAGCACATATGGGGTTTGAATTTGAACCTAGGGTTCAAACCAACTTCATTTAATATGGTTGCTAGTTGCATTAGTTCAATCAACAGCATATTGCCATGTCATGAGCATGCATCATATTTTTGCATTGCATTGATTGTGTTTCCTTCTTTATTGCCGGAAGTTGTCCCCTCTCGATAGACGTGGTTTCGATGATGAGTTCGATGACACCGATGAAGAGCTATACTATCTTTAGAACTGCTAGGCAAGCAAAACCCCCTTGTTCATTCCGATACAATCCCACTCTCTCGCTCCTGCTCTCTTTTACTGCATCAGGACAACAACGATTCAACTGTTACATGTTGCGGTAGTTGAACCCCTTTCATCTGCATGACCTGTCATTGCCACAATAAATAGATGAAACCCACTAGCATGAGTAGGAGTTGTTTGAGCCCTGATGTGTCTACTCATCCATGCTTGTTTGTCATGCCTGCTATTGCTTACAGTTGAGTCAGGTCTGATTCATCGGGGATGAATTGGAACAGTGATGAACATGTCCTACTGTGTGTGAGCTAAGTGTGTGAAAACGATTTGGTAAAGGTAGCGGTGAGAGGCCATGTAGGAGTACATGGTGGGTTGTCTCATTGAAACCGTTCTTAGGAACTGAGTTATGTGTTTGTGATCCATGAAAAGTTACTACCACGCATTGGGCCCGAAACCAATGGACCCTCTCGGCTTCTTGATCACCCTTGTCCTCTATCCAGGAGTTGCAACTAGTTTCTGGTGTTTATAGGATATGTGATGGAAGCTGTGCGTAGCGCTGACCCTAGGGGTGACTATGATGCGGTAGATACACCGTGGCCTGGCATGCCGGGCGCCTGTTTGGTGTCTCGAAACCCTGTACACATCGTCCGGGGACGTATGTGGAAACCTCAGCCGGACTCCCTGCAGATGGAACCTGGATAGGAGATCAACCTGGACTAGAGACTTGAGTGTTTAGGTAGGCCGTGGCTGACACCCTCGTTGGGCTTCCGCTTGAAGGTTGCCGAGTACATGTCGTGTAAATGGCGGTAAGTGGTGAGAGCGTGTGTGAAGAAGTACACCCCTGCAGGGTTAACATCATCTATTCGAATAGCCGTGTTCGCGGTAATGGACTTCTGGGTTGTCTATAACAGTTCATAGACAAGTGAAAGTGGATACTCTAAAACTCACAAGATAAGTGTGAGTGCTATGGATGGCCTTCTCGTAGGGAGACGGGAGCGGATCCATAGTGGTGTATTGAATGGTGAATATGTGGACTCGTGTGCGCCACCTCAAAAGAGTTGCTTGCAGTCGTAGTTCTGGTTAGCCACTGAGTCAAAGCTGGCTTGCTGCAGTCAAACTCCACCACCCCCCTTGTTGATACCGATGCATATGTAGCTAGTTCTGATGTAAGTCTTGCTGAGTACCTTTGTACTCACGTTTGCTTAATTTATGTTTTTCAGAGAGACTTCAGTCTCGCTAGTAGTTACGCGTGGACTTCGACGTTTAGCTTGATACCTCAGCTACGATCTTGTGCCCTCAGCAGGATCTCGTAGATAGTTAGGCTTCTTAGCCTTTTTCATTTGTAGATGTCTGTACTCAGACATGTTAAGCTTCTGCTTGTGCCTTGATTGGTATGCTATGATTGTTGGGTCATGAGACCCATGTTTGTAATATCTCGCTCCTCGGAGCCTAATGAATAAATACTTGAGTTGTAGAGTTATGTTGTGATGCCATATTGTATTTACACATATCGAGCATATTGTATGTATGATTGAAATGCTTGGTATGTGTGGGATCCGATAATCTAGTGGTTTATCCTTGGCAGCCTCTCTTATGGGGGAATGTAGTCTAGTGCTTCCATGAGCCATAGTAGTCCGCTACAGCCCGGTTCACCGGAGTCCTGTTAGCCCAGCACTACTGCTCAGGACACTTGACTAGCCGACATGTGTTTCACTTCGTTCCTATGTCTGTCCCTTCGGGGAAATGTCACGCAGTGATATCCGGAGTCCTGCCTAGCCTGCTACAGCCCGGGTTCCCGGAGTCCTGTTAACCCAGTGCTACAGCCCGGATTCACACGCTGCTGACCGACATGCTCAATGTGATTCATGTATGCCTGTTCCCATAGGTTAGTGTCACTTTCGGTTCACGACTAGCCATGTCGGCGCGGGTTCTCTGTCATATCGATGCTAGCGATACTATCATATACGTGAGCCAAAAGGCGCAAACGGTCCCGGGCCTTGGTAAGGCGACACCAGTGGGGATACCGTGTGTGAGGCCGCAATGTGATATGAGGTGTTACCGGCTAGATCGATGTGACTTGGAATCGGGGTCCTGACAGAACACGTGCGCTGTTGCGCGGAATGGCGGAGCCATGAAAAATAAATGAGCTAGGGGGCCAAGCATTGCTAATCCTTTACGAGGAGGGTCAATTCATGAACTTAAACCATTTTAGCAGCAATTGTCTAATGATAACATTCATATTAGCCTCGATATATAGTGATGTCAGGGGGGGAGGGGGGCAGGGCCCTTATTGCCCCCTATTTTCACCATTGTGCACGCGTCTGAGAGATGAAGCGGAAGGCATGGATGATGAGAGGGGGACATTGGATATATAATTAATGTGGGTGTATTAGCTATATATGTTAATCCTATATAGAGAGGTATAGATTGATCGATGTGGACGTGGGAAAGAGGGAGAGACCTCACTGGATATATCGATTGATCGGTTTGTGTGGAAAACTATGAAATACCTAGCTATATACACGAATACATAGAGGAACATCGATCGTTGTGCATTCACGCGTGAGAGATAAAGAATGCCTGATATGATGGAGAGGGGGATGTGTGTGGGTGTGTGCCTTCATGGGAGACCGACCTGAAGAAAAAGATTGCATGCGTGTGATGGATAATGCCGACTGGTAGTGTGTGTGCATGCATGCATGAGAGAAAGTTAGTGGTACAATTATAAAGAGAAGACTACTATGTGGGTGTAAAAGAATAGATGAGGTCATAATCAATGTAAAGTTGAATTCAAATATTTGAATAAGAGATCCTGATGTTTGAAACCCATGCATGCATGAATATAACGGAGATCTGCACGGTGTGGTTTGGAAACGAGCATGTTGTAATGTATACACACTGAACAAGGTCAGACTGATCAGAATTTGAGATACCGATGGCAGACATCATTTGGCCACGTCGCATCCGTGCATGGACACACTATTCTAATTGGAGATGATGGGCGGCTTTTGCATCACATATCTATGTCTATACCCCTATATATATTATATTTTATATTTTTTATATTGTGTGCGGGTAACTTTAACTTTGATAGATGGTCGTTGGATGAGGCGAATCTGATGGTCCAAAGATGGCAAATTTGAGCACTACTGGCCGTTGGATATCATCTAGATTCCACCAGATTTCGCCACATGTATAATCTAGAAGACTCCATGGTTGAACTTAAGCATAATGCGCAAACATCAAAACACAAACACTTCTTATTTGTTCTAGAATCTTCCGTATCAGAATTTCCCAAATGTTTTTCTACATGATTTGCCATTATTTGTTTTTACTTTATGTCTTACGACGCACAATTCCATGAATCTTAAAATAGATTAGCTTTCTTATAAAAACTAGATGATTTTGAATGAAATGAACTATAAGAATTAAACGAACATCTACATCATGCATATATGACTCAAAGCTTGCATGCTATAATGTGGTATTTATTCATAATTTGGTTGCCAAATCTCATGCGTGCAATGCACGTGTACCTTACTCTAGTCTAAATGGTATTTGTGTGTGTGCTGTGCGTGTTGAGGTGCAAATTGTCTTTTTTTGGGTACACGTTAAGCTTGTTCTTCCGAAATTTCAAGCCACGCCTTATTATGCCGAAAATTCAAGCTAGCGTCTCTGTCTATCGTGCTGCGAAACTGCCGCCTCTTCAACCCGCGCCTTGTTAGCCCGAAATATTTAAGATATATCTTTGTCTCGTTGTGCTCCGACAACTCCCTCCATCTCAACCCGCGCCGTGCTATTCCAAAATTACAACGCGCGCGAAAACTCCCACCTCCTGTGAAATCCCAATACACGAAATGCCCGTGGTACCCCTGAACTGAAAGAACCGCCTCAAATCGGTGGGGGTACTTTTGTAACTTACCCCATATTTCGGACAAGCGCGTCTCTAAGCCATGGCTCCCCACCGCCATCCCATCCGCCCACCCATTCGTACACCGAGGCCGCGAAAACCCACGACGAAACCCCACACCCTGCTCCGTCCACCACCCAGCCGGAGCCTCTTCCCCGACGAAGTCGTCCACAGCAGCACCTCGATGTCCCTCATCCACCGTACCGGATGAGGACCCATCGTCGATCTTATTGTCTCGCCGGTTCAGCCACCCCGTCCTCCACCTCCAAGGAGCTGCCCCGATGTTCCCCTCGTCTTTCGCGCCACCTCCATTCTCACACTACCGTCTTCACCTGCACCACCGGAAGAGCATCATCATCACTGTTTCCTCGGATGAAGCTGCGGCCTAATCGGTGCCACCAAAGAGGTTGTACACTAATCACCGCATTTTCTTCTTGATTCGATCTCACGGTGCTACCGGCGCTCGGTCCCAAGCCGACACGACGCGACTCCATCCACGGCGGCGTCGCCGACCACTTCCTCCATGGCGTCGCTCCCTCGGCGGCGATGTCCACATCAGTAGGAGCTGCTGCTGCTTTAGCTCTCGCTCGCGCTGCTGCTGTGCTCTTGCTCCCGGTCCCCTGCCTGGTCTGCTCTTGCTATTGCTCTTGCTCACGCTGCTGCTCTCGCTCTTGCTCTTGCTTGCGATGCTGCTCCGATTTAGCTACACTTCA
>NC_057797.1:79737301-79761676 GCF_018294505.1 Triticum aestivum
GGTACCCCACTATCTATCTTAGGGTTCAGGATGGGGGCGATGGTCTTCGGCCGTGGCGAGGCGTTGGCGGGGCGGTGGCGTGGTGATCGCCGGAGAAAAAGCTCGGCACGATGGGGCCTAGAGGGATGGCCAGGGCGGCGGTGGACCGGCAGTGGGGAGTGTTTTCGGGGCGGGCGGGGCGGCGCACCACCGGCCGCGGGCGGCGGCGGGCTGCTGTTTGGCCGGTGGTGGCTGGCGGCTCAAGGGGGGGTGGAGGTTGAAGATGAACCGCGGACCCTTGATTTCATATCCAACGGCCGCAAAATTGACTGACCAGAGATTTAAAAGTCAGTCGACTGGCGTGTAGCCTCACCTTGCTTGTGCATTCAGTTTCGACAGCAAAATTCAGTTTCGACAGCAAAATTCAGTTTCGACAGTTAAGTTCAGTTTCGACAGTTAAGTTCAGAGATGAGCGGCTGATGTATTTTACATCTAGCACTTTGTGGTTATGTATTTTACGTCATGTATTGGAGATGCTATTAGAATTCCACTCAGGTTAACGTTGTTCGTTATCTCTGTTGTCCTGCTTCAGCCTCGGCATCGTACAACTCACCGGAATTGCTCCAATGATGAAACCCTCCATCACAGCGGAGCAGTACCTCGGGCTCCATCTCCAGACGCCTAAGATCTTCTCCCCCTCCTCCGAAAGCCAAGTCAGCCAGAGCATCCTCACCGGCCAACCCAATCACGCTGAGATCGACATGGCTTTGCCAAAGAGGTTGTACACTTGTTGCATCTCTTTTTTACTCTACATGGTATATATATTGTCCACTGAGCACTCGTAGTAACGGGAAATACGATTATTTTATCCTACCATATGACAAGCAGTGAGGTACCAGGCAACTTAGCTATCCGTGATGGACTCTCTTGAACGCCATCATTATTTATCTCTGCGTGTTTGAGATGTGCATTTGTCGATGGGCCTGGGAGTTGAGCTAGTATGGTAGTGGCCTGGGTCCAAAGTAATACAAGTAGCACAAAAACATTTTTTAGTGTAGGATTTTCCTTGCTCAAGCCTGCCTACTAGAATCGCCAGTGCTTGAAAGGAAAAGTGAATGAAAAACATTAGAATTGGAAAGTTTCCTATGGTACTACTTTTCATGAATTTGGTGCAAAGGAATGGAGCAAAGGAAAACTATAGGATTTGTTCCTTTAGTGTCTCGTTGAAAGAAAAACCGTAGGAATTCTAATTTCCACTTCTCCTCCATTTCATATTCCTATTCATCAAGCACAAGACTAAGAGATAGTAGCATAATAGCATTATAACCGTACATTTTCTTGTGGTTTGGCTTAATATCATCATGCTTTTTTGCATCCTGTGATCTTCCAATTGTTGTGAATCTAACACCCTGATTGGCAGAAATCCTGTGTTTTTAAATTCTCTGTTTTGCACATGCATTCCTATCCTATTCCTGTCTATTTCCTACCCCTGCATTGTTAGAATCCTCAAATTCAAACAAGCCCTTACTCAATTACTTCGGTTACAGATATGTGTCAAAGAAAACCTTGTGTGTTTGTCCTTCTCCTGCGGTGCTGTGTTCCACCCCAGCTCAGCTGTTGCAATGATGGAAGGGTTCACCACAGCAGGGATCCGCTCTCCAGATTGTCTTTCGCCGCCTCAGATCTTCTTCCCCGCCACCGGCAGCCACGGCAACTACATTAGCATCATCAACTGAGCAGATGACCTTGAGGACTACACGGGTCCGCAAGAGAGGTCGCACTCTTCCGTGTCTGCTTACGTTATGCGTCGCTTAATATGATGACATGCTACATTATTGTCGTGTTCACCTATTAGACTCCGAGTCAGGTCCAAACTAATGCTGAAACTTGAGTTTTTAAATGGTTGTGGGGTACATATTGGGGCAGCAATCAGTACTATCTATCTACTATCTGGTTAATCTTCGGTGTCTACTATGAGTTTCATGTTGGGTGCAAAAAAACATTAAAGGAGCCATTATCTGTATTTTTTAACTAAAGCTATTATCTGTCTGCTATCATTGGTTTTGGGTCTATCCAGAGTTTTCTACCATCACTCTGGATTTGTGCATGCACTCCTTACATAATCTCACTATGTTTTATTCCTATGCATGCCAGTTATTTTACACAATGGAACTGATCGTGTAGAGCAAAAGAGACGAGCCTTGCGTGGCAATAAAATTTCATGCAGACGTCGTTCCATGGTGGGCGCAAAGGCAGCCCCCCTCCACCCATTTCAGATCGTAATCAAGTGGAAGATAACTATTCTCAGGGGGATTCAGAAGGAGAAGACCACTCCTATTTACCCCATGAGGTCTTCTCTCTAACTTGGCATGCTGATGTTGTTAATATCATGCATATGGTGCCTTGCATTGCTTACTGTATACATTAAAGATGTCATCTGCTTAGCTTAGACATGCTTTGTGTCAATGCCATCTGTTTAGTTTCTTTATCGTATATGTGAATCATGCAATGCCATCTTGTCTAGCCAGGCATCATATATGTGAATTTGGCAATGCCACCCTGGTTAGCCAGTCATCTTATATGTGAATTATATCATGCCATCATTTTTTATTACGTGTTAAATTTGTCAACAATTTTAGTACATTCAATTACTCTTCCTGTGCATCGGCCATTCGGCACGGTCATGGAAAAATCTGGAGTGGAAACAAGGTCTTTAGAGCAGACAATGCTATCTGATGAAGCACATGTCTTGCTGGTTACCGATAGCTCCTCAGAGGAGGATTCAGAGACAGATGACCAGTCATATCCCCCCCAAGGTGCATGCCCTAACTTGGCAGGGTTATGTTGCTCATATCGTGTGTATAGTATCTTGCATTGCTATGTCATTTGCTTAGTTTAGACATGCTTTGTGTGAATGCCACCTGTTTAGTGTCTAATTACCATATATGTGAATTATGCAATGCCATCTTGTTGCAAGACATTATATATGTGAATTATGCAATGTTATCTTGTTGCAAGGCATTATGTATGTGAATTATGCAATGCCATGTTATTTAGGCAAGCGTCATATATGTGAACTATATCATGCCGTCCTTTTTTTGTGTTTCTCATTGCTTTTGTTCGTATATTCAACTGCTCTTCCTGTGCATCAGACATTTGAATTGGTGATGGAGAAATCTGGAGTGAAAACAAGGTCTTCAGAGCAGACAATGCTACCTGCTGAAGCAGATATCTTGCTGGTTACAGATAGCTCTTCAGAGGGGGATTCAGAGGCAGATGACCAGTCCTATTATCCCCCTGAGGTGTATGCTCAAACTTGGCAGGGTTATATTACTCATATAATGCATATATTGTATTGCAATGCTTAGTTTTTACATCATATACACAATATTGAATGCCATCTCCTTAGTTGACACATCATATATGTGATTGCCCTCTGCTCACTTCCTTAGTATATAAATAATATATTTGAATTATGTCATGCCATGATGTTGACATAGACAGCATGTATCTGAATTATGGCATGCCAACCCATTTTCTAAAGACATAATATAGTTATATCATCTCGTCCTGTTTACATAGTCATCATATTTTAAATTATGTCATTATCCATGAATTATATCATGCCATCATGTTTCCATCGACGGCATGTTTTGTGATTTATGGCATGCCAACCACTTTAATAAACACATCGTATAGTTATATCATGTCATCCTATTTACATAGTCATCATATTTTGAAGTATGTCATTCTATCATGTTTAGTTAGCCATCATACATGTGAAATTGTGTCATGCTATCCTGTTTAATTAGCCATCATATATGTGAAATTATGTCCTGCTATTCTGTTTGCTTAGACAACATAAATGTGAATTATTTCATGCCCTGTTTTCTTCCCTACTATCCATTGCACCTGTCTATCTTACAATGTCTGTACATTCAATTTCTTTTCTTGTTTATCAGCCATTTCAATTGGAGGGAGTGATGGCAGTATCTGCGGGAGTAAAAACACGGTCTTCAGAAAAGATCGTGCTACCTGTCGATGCAGATAGAACCACAGTTGTACTTGCCCAAGAACCAGCCCCACCACACATAACCCACACTCATGCAGATTGTACCCCTACCCAGCTGGACAGAGAACCAGCTACACCCCTTCTAACCCCAACCCCAGCAGATAGACACCCAGTTCCCGTTGACACAGCACCGTCTCCACCACAGAGCACCCAAACACGAGCAGTTAGTAAGACAACTACAGTGCCCAAATGACGAGGACCACCACTCCGAACCCGAAGTTAACGCTTAAAGCAGAAGAAGAATTGTTCTCAGGTCAGGTTCCGTAGCTATGGTTCATAGTACTTTGCTCTTGCATCACTGTATTTACTGATACCAACTAATTTCAAATTTGAAGGATGCAATTGAAACTCCAATGGTGCAACAGGTATGTTTTAAACCTGTTTCTTCAGCGTGTTTGGCTGTTTGCTGTTATAACTTTCTCTATGTTGATTTCAGTTTCAATTGAATAAATACTTATGTTCTCATGTCATGCACATTACAGGTGTTGTTATTGCTGTGTAGTTTCCCACACTTATATTCTGTCTATGCTGCTTTGTCTTAAATAGATATGATTCGAACTGTATCTATCTTGATTTGGCAACATAAACTAGAATGATATAGACCATACAGTGACCATACTACATAGATATATGTTTGTTTCATGTTGTTATCCTGTCCACCTTACTACTGAACTGGTTTACCAAAATGAGTTTCATATACTACATTGTAAACCTGAGATGTGTTTGTTTGTTTCTCTTTTAGAACACGG
Source organism: Triticum aestivum (assembly GCF_018294505.1). Lineage (NCBI taxonomy): Eukaryota > Viridiplantae > Streptophyta > Magnoliopsida > Poales > Poaceae > Triticum > Triticum aestivum. The sequence continues at coordinate 79,742,102 of NC_057797.1, forward strand.
ATAAAATATTGGAGAAGAGTACCCTGTTATGCAATGGTAAAGGAAGTAATGCAGATAAGGTTCAAGATAGTGAGACATCCCTGTTGGTCTCCAAGAAAGTTGATAAAAACTATATTGAAGACACTGAGACAACCACAAAGTCCCGTCTTGATGTAGTGTTCGAGTTACTGGCTACCATTGCTGGCACCAGCTCTTCGAACTCGTTGCCTGAATCAGTTCGGCTCCTTGAGTCTCAACTTCAAGTTGAAAGACATCGATCAGATGTTATGCGACAGGAAGCCGAAGGACTGAGGAAGTCCTTGCAGAATTGAGATGCATACTTTCTGGTGCAACAGCAAGCGCTGGAGGACTAGCGCCAAACGAGAGAAAGTTAATAAGCTTGCTAAGCATCTTGGCAGCATTATGGGTACCCAGGATATTGTTTCTTGAGCTCTTCTGAAGTGGTTTCAGTTCTGGACTTGTTTTGCTACGGCGTTTATATGCTGCTGTGTTCCCTATATTTGCACTGGTGGCGAACTTTGATGCCCAGTGGATGTAATATGTGTAATAGCCGTGATAGCCTAGTGTAAGTTGCTTGCTTATTTATTTCCTTGTTGTCTTGTTTATTTTTTTGCTTGTAGTCAGTGCAGTTCTTTTTCTGCAGTTTGCTAGTGGCTGCAATAACCTATTTTTCAAAACTAGGCCACAATAACCATGGGCTAATATTTACTCTAGTGACACTGGGCCTCCTACGGGCCGTAGAAACAGTGGGCCTTCTACGGGCCGTAGAAACAGTGGGCCTTCTACGGGCCGTAGAAACAATGGGCCTTCTACGTGCCGTATCATCAATGGGCCTTATACGGGCCGTATGATCGATTGGCCAAACATGGGCCAAACAGACCGCATTCTGGCCGTAAATGAGCTAGAGTTGGAATCGTCCGTTCATGGGCCGACCATAACGGGCCATCGTTAATAGGCCATATTTGATGACGCTATGAAAACGGCCCAACTATTAACGGACCACAAATGAGCTGACTGTAACCACAGGCTGAATTTGGCCCAGAAGCAGAAAATGACAGTTACGAGCCGTAAGTAAAAGAATGCTGGAAAATAGCCCAAGAATAAATGGGCTCTGAGAAGGCCGAAAGATAACATGGGCTGGAAACGGACCAACGGAATAACGGGCCGTTAATGGGTATAAAGTGATACACTGTTCTTTACGGGCCAGTTTCACCACGGGCCGTTAATGGGTGTAAAGTGATACACTGTTCATTACGGGCCAGTTTCACCACGGGCCGTTAATAGGCCAAGAGTTACATAGGGCCTCATATGGGCCGAAAGACGTCATGAGCCATACATGGGCCAGAAGTGAAAACGGGCTGGAATCATATTGGATGACCCAGATGACGCTACTGGGCCTAATTCGAATAGGGCGTAACGGGCCTTGGGTTAGCGGGCTGTAAATGGGCTATATGTGAACAGGCCGTTAACAGGCTTTCCATGGGCCGGCACGCCACCTTTTAACCAAGTCAAACGGGCCGACATTTTCACAGGAATGGGCCTCTGTTGGGCTGTGCCACGTGTCGACGTATCATAGGCACCTTCTGTCGAATGAGTGGGTGACATCTGTCCCAGCGATGAGCCAACATGTGTTTCCTCCAGCCAATGATGATTTTACACGTGGAAAATCCCCATTGGTCGGGGCTGTTAATGGGTTATCGGATCCAAAACCCGACCCGATAGCTTAACGGCGTTCTGTTACGGTGGATGCCATGTGTCGGTCACCCTTGACGAAAGCGTTCTGTGACGCGCGATTTATCGTCATGGAAGTGGACACTTCTGTGATGATAATTTTGGTAATGTCATGGAACACTTCTACGACAGCACAGGTATGACTATCTTGATTCTGTCATAAAATCGTCATGGATGTACATGCATGACAGAAAACGCGACCTATTGTGACAAACACGTATCATCACGGAAGTGTATTTTTTGTTGTTGTGCTGTGACAAGAATTCCCAGATGATCAGACGGAGGCGCGGCGTATAGTTCGGTGCTCTAAAGCATACAAGGTCCGTGAGGGCGAGATCTATAAAAAGAGCACTACGAGAGTCCTTCAGAGGTGCATCTCCGAATAGGAGGGACAACGGCTTCTTGCTAAGATACATGTCGGCATGGGCGGCCACCATGCAGCAGCTCGGGCCTTGGTCAGTAAGGCCTTCCGAGAAGGGTTCTACTGGCCCACAACCCGCGCGGACGCACGTACACTAGTCCAACATTGTGTTGGGTGCCAACTACTTGCAAATCAAAGCCATATGCCCCCCACAGCTCTTCGGACCATACCGATAACCTAGCCATTTGCAGTCTGGGGGCTTGACACGGTCGAACCACTTAAAGGGGGGCCAAGAAAAAGAAGTACCTACTGGTCATGGTTGATAAATTCACTAAGTGGATCGAAGCAAAACTGGTAACCTCTGCAGAATCCGGACCAGTTGTTGACTTCATATCTGATGTGGTGCACCGTTATGGTGTCCCCCACAGCATAATCACTGATAATGGGTCTAATTTTACCGCCCAAGAGGTTAAATATTGGTTTGCTAAGATGGGCATAAAGCTCGACTACGCTTTGGTGTACCACCCGCAAACTAATGGGCAGGTAGAGCGAGCAAACAGATTAATTATGAGCGGCCTAAAACCTCGCTTAATCCGCTCACTCGAAGAATAAGATTGCCACTGGGTAGAGGAGCTGGACTCCATGCTATGGGGGCTGCACACCACTCCTAATCGTTCAACAGGATACACCCCATTCTTTATGGCGTATGGCTCCGAAGCAGTCCTCCCATGTGATTTGATCCATGACGCACCTAGAGTACGCATGTATGAAGAGAAGGAGTATGAGTTGGATCGGCAGGACGACCTGGAAGGAGAGTGCGACATCACACGCGACCACTCCGCATTCTATCAACAGCAAGCATGGCGATACCAGAATCGGGAGGTTCGGGCAAAGGCATATAACGTGGGAGGGCTCGTCCTCCGCCTTCCCGAGAAGCAAAAGCACAAGCTCTCACCCAAATGGGAAGGCCCCTTCATTATAGATGAAGAGCTCGTGGGAGCGGCATACCGCCTCTGTCGATGGTCAGATAACCTCCTCGAACCCAACCCGTGGAACACGTGTCAGCTTCGGCATTTTTATGCCTAGTCCGGCGTCGAGAGAAGACACTAGTGAAATCTACGGCCCCGAGGTCTCTTCTTTAATATATTTGCCTTTGTGATCTATTTCTTTTATTTTCAGATCTATTAAACCCAAAATACAAAAATACCTTGCTGCACTTTATTATATTTGGCGTTCGATCTATCAAATTATTACAAGTCTCTCACGTCCACGTGCCAATTTCTGGCGCCGTTACCCGAAAGGGATTGACAACCCCTTTAACACGCCGGGTTGCGAGTATTTATTATTTGTGTACAGATGTTGTTTACGTAGTGTTGTTTGGTTCTCCTACTGGTTCGATAACCTTGATCTCATCACTGAGGGAAATACCTAACGTCGCTGTGTTGCATCATCCCTTCCTCTTTGGGGAAATACCGACATAGTCTAGCAGACATCAAAAGGAATTTCTGGCATTGTTGCCGGGGAGACATCATCAACATCTACCAGGTTGCTAATAACAAATCTCATCTCCTTGCAATTTATATTATTTGCCATTTTCCTCTCGTTTTCCTCTCCCCCACTTCATAAAAAATTTCCATTTTATTTGCCCCCTTTTTTCATTCGCCGCTTTCTTGCCGGATCTGTTTTTGTGTGCGATCTTGTTTGCTACTTTTGTCATTATGGATAGTTCTTCCTCTATTGCGCGCACTCCTGAGAACAAGGTTCTCAACTTTAAACAAATGGGAGGGGAGAATTTAAAAGATGCTTGGTATAGGATTTGCAACGCTCATAATAAATCTATCCGTAAGCAATCTACCGTTCTTCTTCGTTGTTTTTATGTGGGCATCACCACTTGGTATAGATTCGTCATTGATACGGTTACCGGTGGAAATTTCTTGATGTGTACCTCTCTTGATGCTTTTAATACTATGGGAAATTTGGTAGGCTCACCACCTCTTATGATTAATGAAACACCTTTGACTCTTGAGCATGTTAGGGACAGATTAGATGCTATTGAAAAGAAAATGCTTACTAAAGAGCATATTGAAAATTTGGATAAAAATATGCATAATTTTGCTACAAATATTGGGTTAAAAGCGGGAGAAGTTTTTAAGTTGTTAAAAGAAAAGGGGACCATAATTCATAAAAGAATCGAAGAAAGCCCGTCTCGGATTGATATACTGGAAGAAATCTTTAGTAATTTAAGCACGGCTTTTGCTTCTGCTAAAACTATTGAAAAAACTCAAATAAAGATTGACAAGACTACTCAAGTTACTAAGAACAAGGGTGCAACTTCTAGTAATAACAGTAAAGAGGATCTTAAGATGATTAGTATTCACCCGGATTTTGTTGAAGTTATAAGAGATCCCTTGGGCAAGAATGAATTCTTTAAATTCGTTCCTAGGAGTATTGTCATTAAAAATCTTTATGCTAAATCTTTGAATGATTCTAAGTGTTTTATTGAAGAGTTGGAGAAGGACGACAAAACTTAGATCCTTTGCTTTATGCTTAGCTAAGGGCGTGAAACAATAGAGCTTGTTGGGAGGCAACCCAATGAATAAAATTTATTTTTGCTTTTTTGCTTTCTGTTCTTGAGTGTTTGCAAAATTATGCTACTGTTATGATTGCGTTTTGTGTTTTAATTAGTGTTTGTGCCAAGCAAAGCCTTTAGGATCTTCCTGGGTGATAGTTGTTTGATCTTGCTGAAAAACAGAAACTTTCTCGCTCACAGAAATAATTTTCATTTTTAACAAAAGCGTGATAAAATACCAATTCATTCTATAGAAGATTAATATACAAATTACTCAGGCCGTCCTAAATTTTCAGAATTTTTGGAGTTTCAGAAGTATTCAAAATATCCAAATTGCCACAGACTGTTCTGTTTTTGACAGATTCTGTTTTCTTTGCGTTGTGTGCTTGTTTTGATGATTCTATGGTTGTCTTTGAAGAGTTTTTGCCATAGAAAAGTTGGAATACAGTAGATATAATGCAAAAATAAAATATGAATAGGTTGAAACAGTACTTATAGTAGTGATTTGTTTTCTTATACTAACGGATCTCACGAAGGTTTTGTTGAGTTTTTTGTGATTGAAGTTTTCATGTTTTGGGTGATGTTACGATGGATGAAGGAATAAGGAGTAAGAAGAGCCTAAGATTGGGGATGACCATGGCATCCCAAGCTATTATCCAAAGAGAAGCAAGCAACTAAGCTTGGGTATTGATACGTCTCTGTCGTATCTATAATTTTTGATTGTTCCATGCCAATATTATTCAACTTTCATATACTTTTGGCAACTTTTTATACTATTTTTGGGACTAACATATTGATCCAGTGCCCAATGTGAGTTCCTTTTTGTTGCATGTTTTTTGTTTCGCAGAATATCCATATCAAACGAAGTCCAAACGGACTAAAAACTGACGGAGATTTTTTTTGGAATATATATGATTTTTGGGAAGAAGAATCCACGCGAGACGATGCTCGAGGGGCCCACGAGGTAGGGGGGCGTGCCCCAGGGTGTCAGGCGCGCCCCTGACCCTCGTGGCCACCCCGTAAGGCGGTTGATTTCCTTCTTTCGCCGCAAGAAAGCTAATTTCCGGGTAGAGATTGTGTCAAAATTTCAGCCCAATCGGAGTTACGGATCTCCGGGAATATAAGAAACGGTGAAAGGGAAGAATCTGGGAATGCAGAACCAGAGAGAGACAGAGAGACAGATCCAATCTCAGAGGGGCTCTCGCCCCTCCCACACCATGGAGGCCATGGACCAGAGGGGAAACCCTTCTCCCATCTATGGAGGAGGTCAAGGAAGAAGAAGAAGGAGGGGGGCTCTCCCCCCTCGCTTCCGGTGGCACCGGAGTGCCACCGGGGGCCATCTTCATCACCGCGATCTACACTAACACCTCCTCCATCTTCACCAACATCTCCATCACCTTCCCCCATCTATCTACAGCGGTCCACTCTCCCGCAACCCGTTGTACCCTCTACTTGCACATGGTGCTTTATGCTTGATATTATTATCCAATGATGTGTTGCCATCCTATGATGTCTGAGTAGATTTTCGTTGTCCTATCGGTGGTTGATGAATTGGTATGATTGATTTAATTTGCTTGTGGTTATGTTGTTGTCCTTTGGTGCCCATCATATGATTGCGCACGTGGATCACACCCTAGGGTTAGTTGTATGTTGATAGGACTATGTATTGGAGGGCAAGAGTGACAGAAGCTTCAACCTAGCATAGGAATTGATGCATACGGGATTGAAGGGGGACCAATATATCTTAATGCTATGGTTGGGTTTTACCTTGCTTGCTTATAGTTCCAATTATAAGTGCATGGAATTCCAAGTAATGGATGACATGCTAGCAGTGGCCTCTCCCACATAATACTTGCTATCGGTCTAGTAAAGTAGTCAATTGCTTAAGGGGCAATTTCGCAACTCCTACCACCACTTTTCCACACTCGCTATATTTACTTTAGTTGCTTCTTTACCTTAACAGCCCCTAGTTTTATTTTCGTGCTCTTTACTTTCTTGCAAACCTACCCAACACACCTACAAAGTACTTCTAGTTTCATACTTGTTCTAGGTAAAGCGAACGTCAAGCGTGCGTAGAGTTGTATCGGTGGTCGATAGAACTTGAGGGAATATTTGTTCTACCTTTAGCTCCTCGTTGGGTTCGACACTCTTACTTATTGAAAACTATTGCGATCCCCTATACTTGTGGGTTATCAAGTCCTTTTTCTGGCGCCGTTGCCGGGGAGCAATAGCGTGGGGTGAATATTCTCGTGTGTGTGCTTGTTTGCTTTATCACTAAGTAATTTTTATTTGCTGTTCTTAGTTGTTCTTTATCTTTAGTTATGGATATGGAACATGAAATACCAAAAAAATTAGGTGTACTTTCTGCTCATGGAGATGGGGAACCTGCTAAAACCCTCGATGTTGGTTATGTGAAAGATATTATGTACTACTTTAATAATCCTGAGAAAACCCCATTTAATTATGTAATGGGAGTAACATTGGATCAACGTGAATACTTTAGGGATTATCGCTTGACACAAAAAGGGAAGCTATTATGGGATCAAATTTATATATTGAAGTGGTATGCTAGACAACTATGCTCGGAATATGATTATACTTGTTGCTCTAGGATGAATTCTCCACACCTCCCCTTTTCATGAAAATTTAATGATAATGAAACCTTGGCTTCTTATGCTAGAGGTATATATGATTATTATGATGTTGAACAAATAGAAGAATTTGTTGCTTTTATGGGTGCTTATGAAATTGAATCTATGTTTAAGGAGTTTGATGATATTGATGATGCTTGTTATAGATCTGAAAATTTAGCTATCCTCAAATATTGCTATGAGAATTATGAATACAATTATGAAATTAATGCACTTATTAAGAAAGTCTCCGCTGTCCAAGAAGAGACTAATATTTTGCAGGAATCTATGGAAGAAGAAGTTGATGACACTGTGAGCTCATTGGATGAAAAAGATGAGGAGGAGAGCGAAGAACAAAAGGAGGAAGAGCGGATTGATCACCCGTGCCCACCTTCTAATGAGAGTAACTCTTCAACTCATACATTGTTTAATTCCCCTTCGTGCTTACCGAAGGATGATTGCTATGATGACTGTTATGATCCCGTTGATTCTCTTGAAATATCCCTTTTTGATGATGCTTGCTATGCTTGTGGCCAAGATGCCAATATGAATTATGCTTATGGAGATGAAGTTGCTATAGTTCCTTATGTTAAACATGAAATTGTTGCTATTGCACCCACGCATGATAGTCCTATTATCTTTTTGAATTCTCCAAACTACACTATATCGGAGAAGTTTGCTCTTATTAAGGAATATATTGATGGGTTGCCTTTTGCCGTTGCACATGATGATTTTGATGAATATAACATGCATGTGCTTGCTGCTCCTACTTGCAATTATTATGAGAGAGGAACTATATCTTCACCTCTCTATGTTTCCAACATGGTAAAATTGCAAGAAACTGTTTATACTATGCATTGGCCTTTACTTTGTGTGCATGAATTGTTCTTTTATGACATGCCGATGCATAGGAAGAGAGTTAGACTTCATCATTACATGATATATGTTACCTTGTGCTCACCACTAAATTACAAATAATTTTTCATTAAAATTGGCTTTGATATACCTTGGGATCCGGGTGGATCCATTACTTGAGCACTATATGCCTAGCTTAATGGCTTTACAGAAAGCGCTGCCAGGGAGACAACCCGGAAGTTTTAGGGAGTCATTTATTTCTGTTGAGTGCTTTCATATAGTTTAAAAACAACAAAAATAAAGAGGGGAACCCAAAACTTTTTCAAAAAGGAAAGCGAAAGTGAGAAAGACAAGCATTGTTGAAGTGGGAGAGCTCCTTGAACTTTGTTCATGCTCACGGCAACTTTGTGAATCTTGATTACAGAAACTTTTCAATAAAAATAATTATCCCCTTGTACAATTCCTTTGTATTATAAAAATAATGTGCCAAGGTTTGCCTTTAGGATGTTTACATTTGCTTGATGGTTTGTACGGTGCAGGACAGAAACTTTGGATGTAGTGCGCGATTTTACATTTTTAGCTGGAATGTCAAATGGTTCTGATTATTTTTGCACTGTCTTCCTATACAATTTTTTTATTTTTCCTAATTTTGGTAGAAGTTTTAAAGTACCAGAAGTATGGTGAATGTTCAAATTATTACAGACTGTTCTGTTTTAGACAGATTCTGTTTTTGATGCATAGTTTGCTTGTTTTGATAAAACTATCGATTCATATTAGAGGACTAAGCCATGAAAAAGTTATATTACAGTAGAAACAATGCAAAAATAAAATATTAATTGGTTTGCAACAGTACTTAGAGTAGTGATTTGCTTCATTATACTAACGGATCTTAACGAGTTTTCTGTTGAAGTTTTGTGTGGATGAAGTGTTCGATGATCGAGAAGGTCTCGATGTGAGAAGAAGGAAGAGAGAAAGAACTCAAGCTTGGGGATGCCCGAGGCACCCCAAGTAAATATTCAAGGAGACTCAAGCGTCTAAGCTTGGGGATGGTGGGGAGGCATCCCCTCTTTCTTCAACAAGTATCGGTATGTTTTCGAATTCGTTTCGTTCATGCGATATGTGCAAGTCTTGGAGCGTCTTTTGCATTTAGTTTTCATTTCTATTTTATGCACCATGCTGGTATGAGATAGTCCTTGGTTGATTTATAGAATGCTCATTGCACTTCACTTATATCTTTTGAGTATGGCTTTATAGAATGCTTTATGTGCTTCACTTATATCATTTGAAGTTTGGATTGCCTGTTTCTCTTCACTTAGACAACCGCCATTTGTAGAATGCTCTTTTGCTTCACTTATATTTGTTAGAGCGTGGGAATATCTTTTGTAGACAGAATTAAAACTCTCTTGCTTCACTTATATCTATTTAGAGAGATGACAGGAATTGGTCATTCACATGGTTAGTCATAAAATCCTACATAAACTTGTAGATCGCTGAATATGATATGTTTGATTCCTTTCAATAGTTTTGCGATATAAAGATGGTGATATTAGAGTCATGCTAGTGGGTAGTTGTGGATCGTAGAAATACTTGTGTTGAGGTTTGTGATTCCCGTAGCATGCACGTATGGTGAACCGTTATGTAACAAAGTCGGAGCATGATTTATTTATTGATTGTCTTCCTTATGAGTGGCGGTCTGGGACGAGCAATGGTCTTTTCCTACCAATCTATCCCCCTAGGAGCATGCGCGTAGTACTTTGTTTCGATGACTAATAGATTTTTGCAATAAGTATGTGAGTTCTTTATGACTAATGTTGAGTCCATGGATTATACACACTCTCACCCTTCCACCATTGCTAGCCTCTCTAGTACCACGCAACTTTCGCCGGTACCTTAAACCCACCATATACCTTCCTTAAAACAGCCACCATACCTACCTATCATGGCATTTCCATAGCCGTTCCGAGATATATTGCCATGCAACTTTCATCATCATCATATACATGACTCGAGCATTCATTGTCATATTGCTTTGCATGATCGTAAGATAGCTAGCATGATGTTTTCATGGCTTGTCCATTTCTTGATATCATTGCTACGCTAGATCATTGCACATCCCGGTACACTGCAGGAGGCATCCATATAAAGTCATATCTTTGTTTTAGTATCGAGTTGTTATATCGAGTTGTAAGTAAATAAAAGTGTGATGATCATCATTATTAGAGCATTGCCCCAGTGAGGAAAGGATGATGGAGACTATGATTCCCCCATAAGTCGGGATGAGACTTCGGAATTTACAAAAAAATAAAAGAGGCCAAAGAAGCCCAAATAAAAAAAAGAGGCCAAAGAAGCCCACCAAAAAATAAAAAAAATAAAAAAATATAAAAAAATGAGAGAAAAAGAGAGAAGGGGCAGTGCTACTATCCTTTTTCCACACTTGTGCTTCAAAATAGCACCATGTTCTTCATTTAGAGAGTCTCCTGAGTTATCACTTTCATATACTAGTGGGAATTTTCATTATAGAACTTGGCTTGTATATTCCGATGATGGTCTTCCTCAAATGCCCGAGGTCTTCATGATCAAGCAAGTTGGATGCACACCCACTTAGTTTCAGTTAGAGCTTTCATGCACTTATAGCTCTAGTGCATCCGTTGCATGGCAATCCCTACTGACTCACATTGATATCTATTGATGGGCATCTCCATAGCCCGTTAATACGCCTAGTTGATGTGAGACTATCTTCCCCTTTTTGTCTTCTCCACAACCACCATTCTATTACACCTATAGTGCTATGTCCATGGCTCACACTCATGTATTGCGTGAAAGTTGAAAAGGTTTGAGAACGTCAAAAGTATGAAACAATTGCTTGGCTTGTCATCGGGGTTGTGCATGATGTGAATATTTTGTGTGGTGAAGATGGAGCATAGCCAGACTATATGATTTTGTAGGGATAACTTTCTTTGGCCTTGTTATTTTGAAAAGACATGATTGCTTTATTAGTGGGCTTGAAGTATTATTGTTTTTATGTCAAATGATAGACTATTGCCTTGAATCACTCGTATCTTAATATTCATGCCATGATTAGACATATGATCAAGATTATGCTAGGTAGCATTCGACATCAAAAATTATCTTTTTTATCATTTACCTACTCGAGGACGAGCAGGAATTAAGCTTGGGGATGCTGATACGTCTCCGTCGTATCTATAATTTTTAATTGTTCCATGCCAATATTATTCAACTTTCATATACTTTTGGCAACTTTTTATACTATTTTTGGGACTAACATATTGATCCAGTGCCCAGTGCCAGTTCCTGTTTGTTGCATGTTTTTTGTTTCGCAGAATATCCATATCAAACGAAGTCCAAACGGAATAAAAACTAACGAAGATTTTTTTTGGAATATATATGATTTTTGGGAAGAAGAATCCATGCGAGACGATGCTCGAGGGGCCCACGAGGTAGGGGGGCGCGCCCCAGGGTGTCAGGCGCGCTCCTGACCCTCGTGGCCACCCCGTAAGGTGGTTGATGCCCTTCTTTCGCCTCAAGAAAGCTAATTTCTGGATAGAGATCGTGTCAAAATTTCAGCCCAATCGGAGTTACGGATCTCCGGGAATATAAGAAACGGTGAAAGGGAAGAATCTGGGAACGCAGAACCAGAGAGAGACAAAGAGACAGATCCAATCTCAGAGGGGCTCTCGCCCCTCCCACGCCATGGAGGCCATGGACCAGAGGGGAAACCCTTCTCCCATTTAGGGAGAAGGTCAAGGAAGAAGAAGAAGGAGGGGGGCTCTCTCCCCCTCGCTTCCGGTGGCACCGGAGTGCCACCGGGGGCCATCATCATCACCGCGATCTAGACCAACACCTCCGCCATCTTCATCAACATCTCCATCACCTTCCCCCGTCTATCTACAGCGGTCCACTCTCCCACAACCCGCTGTACCCTCTACTTGAACATGGTGCTTTATGCTTCATATTCTTATCCAATGATGTGTTGCCATCCTATGATGTCTGAGTAGATTTTCGTTGTCCTATCGGTGGTTGATGAATTGCTATGATTGATTTAATTTGCTTGTGGTTATGTTGCTGTCCTTTGGTTCCCATCATAAGATTGCGCGCATGGATCATGATGAAGCTATGTACCTAGGGTAGGGTCACGGACCTGTCCTAACTGCCCTACCCAAGGACACCTCTTGAATAAATCACCTTTCAATCGACTTGGGGGTGTTCCACTCGACAGACTCGAAGACATTCGACCAAGAAGCAATTACTCGACCAAGATCCAACCACTCGACGGCCAGGAGACCTAAAGTCACTCCGCACGCTAACGGTCGGTCACTAAGTAGCTTTTATGGTCATCATAGCACTTTATTACTAGCGTTATCAGTAACACTCTGCCTTAATGTACATTGAACCCTTCGTAACGTGGGCTGGCCGGGGTCCTGGCGCACTCTATATAAGCCACCCCCTCCTCCGAGACAAGGGTTCGCACCTCTGTAACCTACACACACATAATCCAGTCGACCGCCTCCGGGCTGCGAGACGTAGGGCTTTTACTTCCTCCGAGAAGGGCCTGAACTCGTAAACCTTGCGTCCTTACAACCTCACCATAGCTAAGACCTCACGTCTCCATACTTACCCCCCTACATTACTGTCAGAGTTAGAACCACGACAGTTGGCACCCACCTTGGGGCAGGTGTTTTAGCGTTTTGTTGGAGGAGTTGCGATCTTTTCCGACCTGAATCATCATGGTTTTCGACGGAGTTTTGGTAGAGGGCCGCGAGATCTGTCTTGGCGCGCTCACGTTCATCGCCGACGACTCCGCCTGGCTTCAGGAGGCTTCGCTCGACGTGGACGCACTCCCTGTCCGCGGGGCAACGCACTTTAGCGTGTGCGTCCGCGGCGTTCTCCTGCGGCAACCGTCGACACCCTACCGGTCGGCTCCTGTGTTGTCCTCCCTCCCCATTTCCCGCCGGCGCAAGCGCTCCGGTCGGTCGAGACTTCAGCGGTGGGTGAGACACGCGGTGGCCCGTCAGTCGGCCACCCCTCAAGTCGCGGCGATCGAGCCTGAAGAATCCCTCTACGGCCTGTTCGACTGGCTCTGAAGAGACTGCATCCGAGTGCGACAGTAGCGATCCGGCGGCGGAGGTTCTGATGGTCGACGGACCGCCCAGTCCCCCCGGTTTTACCCGCACCGACGGAGGTGCACGAGGAGGCGACCCGTCGCGTCCCCATGAGGAGTATCTTCCCGAGCCTCTCACGTCGCTGTAGAGAGAAGAACTTCGCCGCCGGAACATGGATGCGCTGCACACTCCTATCGTTGGAGAAACCCCCGAGGCTCGTGCCTTGGAGGACGCGCACCTGGCAAACTTGGCCGAGCGCACTCGACTGAAGAACCTCCAGCGAGTACTCGGCGAGCATGCATGACAACGGGTTCCCAAATCCAGTCGACGTCAGCTCTTCCCGCCCCCGCAGGTATATCGGACTCTGATTCAGAATTTAGCAGCTACGGCCCGTATAGCGGAGTCGATTCAGCCTTCCTAGTCGGAGGCTGGTAGAGGCTTGCTGCAGATCAGAGCGTTACTCCAGGCAGCAGGAGATCAGAATTCCGCTGTTTCTCAGTCGCGAAACAGAATTCACAGCACATCCATTGCCGCAGACACAGTCCAGTCGGCTCACAGCCCGAGATCGCCCCCGAGGCGTGAGGGACGTGGAGACCGGCGCGACCAGTATGGAAACCATGAGCAGTATGATCACCGAGTCGATCGTGACGGTCGACGTCGAGTGCCCACGCCTCCCCCGAGGAGCGGGTCGTATGTGCCTCGCCAGCAGGATGACAGGCGCCCTCATAGTGGTGGGCGAAGGATTCCAGTCGACCCCAGAGGGCCAGGCTTTGATGCGAGATCCATCCTCGTCCAGGGTCTGGTCGACAGGAACAGAGCTCACCGAGAAGGCCATGACAGAGATGCGCCTGCCAGTAGCAGAGTACATGTTTCGGGGCCAGAGTGCTTTAGTAGAGCCATCAGGGCTGCTGTGATTCCTCCCAATTTCAGGTTGGCGACTGGAGTCAGTAAGTTCACTGGCGAGTCCAAGCCTGATACTTGGCTTGAGGACTACCGAGTGGCCGTCCAGATTGGCGGCGGCAACGATGAAGTGGCCATGAAGCACCTGCCTCTCATGTTGGAGGGCTCAGCCAGAGCATGGCTAAACCAGTTAGCGCCTAGCAGCATTTACACTTGGGAAGATCTCTCCCGAGTGTTCGTCACCACATTTGTGGGCACATGCAAGCGACCAGCAGGACTGACGGAACTGCGGTCTTGTGTGCAGAAGCCGAATGAAACTTTGAGCGATTACATCCAGAGATGGATCACGTTACATCACTCGGTGGAAAATGTGCCTGACCACCAAGCAGTTTGTGCCTTCAAGGAAGGCGTCAAGTACAGAGATCTGAATTTGAAATTCGGTCGAACCGGAGATATGTCCCTGAATCGGATGATGGAGATTGCCACCAAGTACGCTAATGGTGAAGATGAGGATCGACTCAGAAGTGGCAAGCTCAAGTCAGTCGCCCAAGAAACCGGAGGCAATTCCAATCGGAAACAGAAGCGGAAAGCCGAGCCAGCGGCTCCCGGGAAGCCTTAGCTTTGGCCCAAGGAAAGTCTAAAGGGAAACCTAAAGGGCCTTGGAATCCCAAAAAGGTTAAAGACCAAGAGGGAAATGATGTGTTGGACTTACCATGTCTCGCCCACACGAAGAAAGATGAAGAGGGTAATTTTATTTACCCGAAACATAGCACTCGGCAGTGTCGACTTTTGATCCAGCAGTTCCAGGGCAAGCAGCCCAAGGGTAAGGAAAAGGAGTCAGACAAGGTCGAGGACAAAGAGGACAGTGATGACGGATACCCTCAAGTCAATTCCACCCTGATGATTTTTGCTGATGTTGAGAGCAAAAGTCCACTGAAAGTTATTAACCGAGAGGTGAATATGGTCGCTCTGGCGACACCTAGTTACCTAAAATGGTCTCAGACTGCCATAACATTCGACCAGTCCGACCACCCAACGCACATCACCACCCCTGGGAGGCAAGCTTTGGTGGTCGACCCAGTTGTTGAAGGCACTCGACTGACCAAAGTCCTGATGGATGGTGGCAGTTGTTTGAACATATTATACGCTGAGACGTTGAAGGGGATGGGCATTCCTATGTCCAGACTTAGTGCCAGCAACATGAGTTTCCATGGAGTCATTCCTGGGAAGAAGGCTGAATCACTCGGCCAGATTGCTCTTGATGTGGTTTTCAGTGATTCCAAGAATTACCGCAAAGAAAAGTTGACATTTGAAGTTGTAGACTTCCAGAGTGCCTATCACGCTATTTTGGGCAGGCCGGCTTATGCACGCTTCATGGCCCGACCATGTTACGTGTATCTCAAATTGAAGATGCCGGGCCCCAAAGGTGTGATCACCATTACGGACAATTGGAAGAAAGCGGAAGAATGTTTTCAGAAAGGTTCGAAGATTGCCGACACACAGATGGCAGTGGTGGAGTTGCAGGAATACCAGAAGACTGCAGACCCGAGTGATCTGTTGCGAGCCAAGAAGCCCGCTACAGAGTCAGCTTTCTAGTCGACTGGTGACACGAAGACAACTCACATCCACCCGACCGACCCCAGCGCCGCCCCGACTCATATCTCGACAACACTCGACTCCAAATAGGAAGAAGCGCTCGTCCAGTTCCTCCATGAGAACAGGGACATCTTCGCATGGAAGCCTTCTGACATGCCTGGTGTTCCCAGGGAGCTGGCTGAGCATCGCCTGAGAGTCAACTCAAAAGTAAAACCTGTGAAGGAATATCTTCGACGGTCCGCCGTCCAAAAGAGAAAAGCTATTGGCGAAGAGGTGGCTCGGCTCTTAGCAGCAGAGTTCATCCAAGAGATCTACCACTCCGAGTGGCTTGCCAATGTTGTCATGGTCCCCAAGAAGGACAAGTCACTTCGCATGTGCATTGACTTTAAACATATCAATCGGGCCTGCCCGAAAGATCATTTTCCTCTCCCCCGCATCGACCAGATAGTCGACTCGACTACGGGATGTGAGCGACTGTTTTTCTTAGACACCTATTCCAGGTACCATCAGATCCGTCTGTATGGACCTGACGAGATCAAGATAGCTTTCATCACTCCATTCGGGTGCTTCTGTTATGTTACCATGCCGTTCGTCCTCGAGAATGCCAGAGCCACATTCATGAGGATGATTCAGAAATGTTTACTCACTCAAATCAGTCGGAACGTGGAAGCATACATGGATGATATTGTGGTCAAGTCACGGAAGGGTTCCGACCTTCTGACTGACCTTGCTGAAACCTTTGCCAACCTCAGGAGGTATGATATCAAGATTAATCCATCAATGTGTACATTCAGAGTCCCTGGCGGAAAGTTACTCGGCTTTCTTGTTTCCGAACGAGGAATCGACGCCAATCCAGAAAAAGTTGGCACTATACTCCGAATGAAAAGCCCTGTGCGAGTGCACGACGTCCAGAAGCTTACTGGTTGTTTGGCCGCCCTAAGTCGATTCATATCTCGTCTTGGTGAAAAGGCATTACCTCTTTACCGATTGATGAAGAAGTCTGACAAGTTCGAGTGGACTCCGGAAGCTGATGCAGCGTTTGCAGAGCTCAAAGCTCTGCTCTCCACCCAGCCGGTGCTTGCTGCCCCAATCAGCAAAGAGCCTTTGCTGCTTTACATTGCAGCCACAGGACAAGTCGTCAGTACGGTACTTACGGTCGAGCGGGAAGAAGAAGGGAAAACCTTCAAAGTTCAGCGCCCAGTATATTATATTTCTGAAGTCTTGACCCCATCGAAGCAAAGATATCCTCACTATCAGAAGCTTGTATATTGGATTTATATGACCACCAAGAAAATTGCTCACTACTTCTCTGATCATTCCATTACAGTCGTCAGTGACGCTCCATTATCGGAGATCCTGCATAATAGGGATGCAACTGGTCGAGTGGCAAAATGGGCGATTGAACTCCTTCCCCTTGATATCAAGTTTGAGGCAAAGAAAGCTATCAAGTCCCAAGCAATTGCAGATTTCGTCGCCGAGTGGATTGAATAGCAGCCGCCGACTCAGATTCACTCGGAGCATTGGACCATGTTTTTCGACGGCTCCAAGATGCTGAGTGGTTCCGGTGCCGGAGTGGTGTTGGTCTCCCCCAGAGGAGATAAACTCAGATATGTTCTTCAAATCCATTTCGATTCCTCCAATAACGAAGCAGAATATGAAGCACTTTTATATGGGTTGCGCATGGCCATCTCACTCGGCATCCGTCGCCTCATGGTCTATGGCGACTCAGATTTGGTGGTTAATCAGGTGATGAAGGAATGGGATGTCAGAAGTCCAGCCATGACTGGTTATTGCAATGTAGTGAGAAAGCTGGAGAAGAAATTCGAGGGGTTAGAACTTCATCACATTCCCCGACTGAAAAATCAAGCAGCTGATGATCTGGCAAAAATAGGTTCCAAAAGAGAAGCCATTCCCAGCAATGTGTTTCTGGAACATATCCACACACCATCATTCCAGGAGGATCCCTTCGTTGAAGAGGCCCCGCAGCCAAAAAGTGCCACAGATCAGAGTGAAGTTGAAGTCCCAGCTGTGGTTGACCTGGTCATGGAAGTCTTGGTTATCACTCCCGTCTGGACAGAACCGTACATCGCGTACATCCTAAGGAAAGAACTCCTACAAGACGAAGAAGAGGCTCGACAGATAGTCCGTCGATCCAAGGCCTTTACAGTCATAAAGGGATAGTTATATAGGGAAAGTGCGACTGGGGTCTGCCAGAAGTGTATCACACCAGAAGAAGGTCTGATGATCCTTAACGATATCCACTCGGGGACCTGTGGTCATCATGCGTCCTCTCGGACCATTGTGGCTAAAGCATACCGAGCGGGGTTCTACTGGCCAAGGGCCAATGAGATGGCCAAAGAGATAGTCGACAAGTGTGAAGGGTGTCAGTATTACTCCAATATGCCGCACAAGCCCGCGTCAGCCCTGAAAACCATTCCACTCGTCTGGCCCTTCACTGTTTGGGGGCTGGACATGGCTGGGCCACTGAGAACGGGTAGGAGCGGCTTCACTCATGTGCTGGTAGCAGTCGACAAGTTCACCAAATGGATTGAAGCCAAGCCTATCAAGAATCTCGATGCTTGCACCGCTATCAGTTTCATCAGAGAGTTGATATTCAGATATGGAGTTCCGCACAGTATCATCATGGACAATGGGTCAAACTTCGATTCCGACAAGTTCAGGGCCTTTTGCGCCTCTCAGGGCACTCGGGTCGACTATGCTTCGGTCGCTCACCCCCAGTCGAATGGACAAGCAGAAAGGGCAAATGGCCTAATTCTCAAAGGACTGAAACCCCGATTGATGCGCGACCTCAAGCATGCAGTAGGTGCGTGGGTCGACAAGCTCCCATCAGTCCTTTGGGGATTGAGGACAACCCCGAATCGATCAACCGGAAGAACCCCATTCTTTCTGGTCTACGGAGCCGAGGCAGTTTTACCGAGTGACCTGCTTCACAATGCTCCCAGAGTCGAGATCTACTCAGAAGATGAAGCAGAACAAGCCCGACAGGACGCAGTCGACCTCCTAGAAGAAGAAAGATAAATGGCCCTGATCTGATCGACCATCTATCAGCAAGACTTCCGTCGATTCCGTGCCAGAAATGTGAAGAGCCGAGCCTTCCAAGAAGGAGACTTAGTCCTTCGAGTGGATCAGCAGAAACCACACAAGCTTGCTCCTACTTGGGAAGGCCCCTTCATAGTCACCAGATTCCTCCACAATGGAGCATACCACCTCTACAATGTCGATCGCCAGATTGATGAGCCACGAGCCTGGAATGCGGAGCTACTCCGCCCCTTTTATACTTGAATTCTCACTCGGATGAGAGGTAATAAGAAAAACTCATGTAGTTTATTTATCAAAGACAAGAGCGTTATAATTTTCCCAGTGATTATTATTGTTTTTGTTTGCATAAGAAATCCCCCAGTGGGTGGCTTAGCTGTGAATCCGCTTCGCCTAAGTTTGTAAAAACAGTTTCCTACCGAGTGGCGAGCCAGCCTCCCACTCGGGGGCTTAGCTGCGAATCCGTTTCTCCTAAGCTTGAAAAAATCCTACCGAGTGGAGAGCAATCCTCCCACTCGGGGGCTTAGCTGCAGTCCAGTACTCGCCTAAGTTCTCTCACTAGAATACTTAGCTGTAGTCAGGCACTCGCCTAAGTTTGAAAAAATCCTACCGAGTGGAGAGCAATCCTCCCACTCGGGGGCTTAGCTGTAGTCCAGTACTCGCCTAAGTTCTCTCACTAGAAGACTTAGCTGCAGTCAGGCACTCGCCTAAGTTTGAAAAAAATCCTACCGAGTGGAGAGCAATCCCCCCACTCAG
>NC_057797.1:79761980-79840681 GCF_018294505.1 Triticum aestivum
CTAAGTTCTCTCACTAGAAGACTTAGCTGCAGTCAGGCACTCGCCTAAGTTTGAAAAAAATCCTACCGAGTGGAGAGCAATCCTCCCACTCGAGGGTTTAGCTGCAGTCCAGTACTCGCCTAAGTTCTCTCACTAGAAGACTTAGCTGCAGTCAGGCACTCGCCTAAGTTTGAAAAAATCCTACCGAGTGGAGAGCAATCCTCCCACTCGGAGGCTTAGCTGCGGTCCAGTAATCGCCTAAGTTTTCTCACTTGGAGACTTAGCTGCAGTCAGGCACTCGCCCAAGTTCGAAAAAAATCCTACCGAGTGGAGAGAAATCCTCCCACTCGGGGGCTTAGCCGCAGTCCAATACTCGCCTAAGTACGAAACACATCTCAATCCTCAAGGACGACGAGGGGTGGGTCGACTGCCACCTTCTTCTGGAGAGCTTCGCCACAAATACAATGCGTGATTCATCCCGCTCTATAGTAACGAAGTGCGAGTCAACTGCCACCTTCTCCTGGAGAGCTTCGCCACAAATACAATGTGCGCTCCGTCCCACTCCGCAGCAATAGGGTGTGGGTCGACCACCGCCTTCCCCTAGAGAGCTTCGCCACAAATACAAGACATGGGTCGTCTGCTTCCCTCTCCTTCGGGGCTGCGCTGCGAATACAGAAAGTTGTCTCGAATGAAGAATGGTTTCACTTAGCAGGAGACTCATAAAGATATTCAACGGTAAACCAAGTTCAGATAAAATCCTAAAGGTTCTGGATCACGGATCGAGGTACTTGGGCATGCAGCCCGAAAAAGTTTAATGGTTACAAAAACCACTCGGCATTCCAAGGCAAATTTAAGGTAGGACACAAGAGTTTGTTCACTCTGCGGGAGGAGGGCTGGCAGGCTCGACGAACTCATCCAGGTCGACATCGTCGGCTATCCGAGTGGCTGCAGCGATGAAAGTCTACATAAAGGTTCGGAAGTCATGCTTCTGGGTGTTGGCGACCTTGATTGCTGCCAGCTTGTCTTGTCGCACCTCCTTGCAGTGGACACGAACCAAGGACAGATCCACATCAGCGCCACACCGAGCAGAAGACTTCTTCCACTCCTGCACTCGGTCAGGGATTCCGTTAAGTTGAGTCATCAGAGACTCGAGATCGTT
The DNA here is from genome assembly GCF_018294505.1 of Triticum aestivum. Taxonomy (NCBI): domain Eukaryota; kingdom Viridiplantae; phylum Streptophyta; class Magnoliopsida; order Poales; family Poaceae; genus Triticum; species Triticum aestivum. The sequence goes on from NC_057797.1 coordinate 79,763,119, forward strand.
TTGGAGCGTAGCCTCTGGCCAAAGTGCCGGGTCGATCCGTGACATGGCGACCTTCAGTCGAGCCAAGTAGTCCGCGGCACCGTCGATGCGGGATTCCAGTCGGAGAAGATTCATGGTAGTTTCATCTTTCACGGGAGAGTTGATTGGATCCAAACCTGGTTCGATCTGCCCAGTCTCCTCTTCAAAGTTCTGGCAAAACTCTGCATTCACGATCCAAGGATAAGTCAATTTTCATACACTGAGTCAACACAACAAACACCAGTCGGAACTAAATGTGCACCTTCAAGCTTGATGTACAACTTCTTGGCGAGGATCCTCAAGTAGCTCTCCAGATCGTCCCTCCCGCGAGCGATGCCTTCCATCTTCTCGTTCAGGTTGAGGTTATCCTTCTTCCAGCGTGTACACTCCCTGTTGGCTTCATTCAGAGCGGTCTTCAGCCTGGTATTCTCTTCTTCTAACTGACCGACCGAAGCCAGCTTCTGTTCGGCCAGAGCGGTCTTGTCGTCAGCCTCCTTATGGGCAGTAGCCAAGTCCTGATCCTTCTTCGCCAGAGATTCTCTTAGTTTTTCTGCAAAGAAATGATGATTGATTCAGAAGTAGCAGAAGGGTACTCAAGCCTAAAACTAACCAGTCGAAAAAATCGTCTTACCTGCGGCGCCGTCTCTGACCTTTTGCAGCTCTGTCCTGGCCAGCTCCAAATCAAGGTTCAGTTGAATCTGCTGCTTCTCCAAGTCAGCAAAGCGAGCTCCAAGATCGCAAGATTTCTGAAATCGAAGGGGAGAAGTTATCGTTACAAAAAAAAGAGAGAGAAAGAAAGTAGAACTCAGACTACAGTCGACTGCCAGCAGTCCACCGTAGTCTCGGGGACTACACCTAGTGGGTGCACTTAGCGTGCCCCCACCAGTTCTGATCCCACTCGACCGGCCCGCCGAAGTCGAGTGGAAGAGACAAATTACCATTTTGGTTTATACATTCGGCAAAATACAAAGACTACAGTCGACTGCCAGCAGTCCACCGTAGTCTCGGGGACTACACCCAGTGGGTGCACTCAGCTTGCCCCCACTAGTCCAAAACTTCAATCGACGTACCCAGTGGGTGTATAGACGCAAAGATTTTTGGAAAGAATCTTTAGATAGCCGACTAACCTGAACGTTGCTCTGGAGAGCTGAGCTGGCATCATAGGCGGCTTGGCTGGCATCCAGCACCATCTTCATCTTCTCCATCATAATGCCCGCCTGGCATATGGCTTCCCTAGCAGCATTCACCTCGTCCTCTGGGACATGATAGGTCGCAAAAACTGAAGGCGGGTCGACAGGGGCCTGAGCAGTCGAAGAAGAAGGCAAGGCACTCGACAGGGGCTCCGCGAAGGTAACAGAACCCCGATTGACGTCACCAGTGTCCTGAACGACTGGTTCCGCCCTCGGCGTCGACTGTAGCGCCTCACTTATAGGAGCTCGCCTACTCTTCCTCGTCAAAGACCTCTCGGGCTCTTCATCATCATCAGGGAGGTCAATAATGTTGGGAGTTGTGCAAAGTTCAAATTGCCAAAATCATGTCACCCAGTGATGCACGATGCAGTTCAATCGACCAAAGAAAGATAGTATGGCAGAAATCATACCCGGATTAGAAGTGACCGCATCCTCCATCACCTCATCATCATCCCTGTAAGCTGAGGTCCCGGAAGTGGCAGCGCTAACAATTCCAAAGTTCGTCCAGTTAAAACAAGAAAAACAAACAGCACAGAGCGTCGAGTGAGTACAAGGAGAGACACTCACGCGGGGGCGACAGGGATATCGATCTTGATCTTTGGCAGCGCCTTCCGAGTCTTCGGCTCTGCAACTTTGGGGTGCTTTGGCGCCTTCTCAGTCGGGGTTGGTGAAGAGACCCGAGGACGCTCCAAAGACTGACCAGCCTGAGCAGTTGCCTTGTTGCGGGCACTCGGCCGTTCTTGGTCAAGCTTGGATCGTCTCTCTATGCGAGGAGGCGACTCGACTTCTTCTCCATCGCTTGAGTTGTCACTTCCACCATCCCCTTCACCATCGGAAGTCCACTCGCCACTTTCGCCACCACTCGCCTCGCCTTCCAGAGCCTGCTCTTGCTCCCCGTTGGGCATCAAATACATTTCAATAATGGCCTGAAAGAAAGCAGGGAGAACAAAGTCAGTCGACGCAGTACTGACAGCTGCGTGAGTGAATTCAGATTACAAGCAAAAACTCAGAATTAGACCTGCTCTGGTGCACGCGACTGGTCGAATGGGGGAACTCTCCTGGCTCCTCTGGGATTGTCCTTGTTCCCAGTAATGCTCGACAGCCACTTCTCCAGCGTGTCGTCGACCTCCTCCGGGTGGATTCGAGTGGAGTCTTCTAGACGCGAATACATCCACATCGGGTGGTCTCGGGCTTGGAGAGGCTGGATGCGCTGCTGAAGGAAGACCTCCAAGAGATCCATACCAGTGACCCCGTCACGAATGAGCTGGACCCCTCGGTTGACCAACACCTTCATGTGCGCCTTCTCCTCCGGGAGCACCTTCAAAGGGGAGGGTTTTTCCACTCGGTCCATGGTGAAGGGAGGGAGGCCAGTCGATTGCCCTGGCGTCGACTGGTCTTTGTAGTAGAACCAGGTCGACTGCCATCCGCGAACTGAATCGGGAAGAATCATGGCCGAAAAGGAGCTTTTTCCCCTCGTCTGGATTCCAAGACCCCCACACATCTAGATCACTTGGGTCCTCTCGTCACTCGGATTAGCCTTTTTCACTGCCTGGGAGCGGCAAGTGAAAATATGCTTGAAAAGACCCCAGTGAGGTCAACAACCCAAGAAGTTCTCACACAAGGAAATGAACGCATCAAGATAAATGATTGAGTTGGGGGTAAAATGGTGGAGTTGTGCTCCAAAGAAGTTCATAAACCCTCGAAAGAAAGGATGAGGAGGCAAGGAAAACCCACGGTCGACGTGGGTGGCTAGGAGAACGCACTCACCCTCCCTGGGTTGCGGCTCGGATTCCTCCCCCGGAAGCCGCGCTGAGTCGTAGGGGATCAGCCCTCCCTCGGCCAGGTCGTCGAGGTCTTCTCGGGAGATCTTCGAGTAGATCCAATCACCCTGGATCCAACCCTTCGGCAGGCCAGTCCACAAGGAAGATCCGCCCCGGCTCGTCGCCTTCCCCTTTGACCTTGCCGTCGCCTTCTTTGCCCGCTCCAGAGCTGCTGTCTTCTCCTTCGCCATTGTCGCCGACGAGGCGCGGGCGGCGCGGTGGCGCTGGGGTGAGAGTGAGCGCAGAGAAGAGGCGTGAGGAGAAGAGATAATGGGGCGCACTACTTGGGAGACTCCGGTCCAACGCCTTATATGAGGCCGCTTCCGAGTGGCTGACAGGTAGGCCCGGATGGCTCTGTCAAATCCCATAACGACCGCACGAGCGATACGTGGCGAAAAAGGTGGCACAGGGATCGAGGCGGCTCCACTCTATCTCGTCCGATTACTGTGGCCTCCCCCATCCCGCGCGCTTCCCAAAATTCGGATCCCACTAAATCCGCATGCAACTAATAACTTGTCAGACCAAAGATCTCCTCCACACCGTCACTCGGAGCCTTACAAGCAAAGAAACTCACTCGGCGAAGAATTAAGAATGGATCAAGGCAACTGAAAAGGGAGTTGCTGTCATCACTCAGGTCCATTGATCCGAAACAAGATATGCTCACGGCATAGAAAACGAGTCGGAGAAGTCCCCAACTCCTTCCCCACTCAAACCTCGATCCATTCGGGGGCTAATGATGAAGCTATGTACCTAGGGTAGGGTCACGGACCTGGCCTAACTGCCCTACCCAAGGACACCTCTTGAATAAATCACCTTTCAATCGACTTGGGGGTGTTCCACTCGACATACTCGAAGACATTCAACCAAGAAGCAATTAGTCGACCAAGATCCAACCACTCGACGGCCAGGAGACCTAAAGTCACTCCGCATGCTAACGGTCGGTCACTAAGTAGATTTTATGGTCATCATAGCACTTTATTACTAGCGTTATCAGTAATGCTCTGCCTTAATGTACATTGAACCCTTCGTAACGTGGGCTGGCCGGGGTCCTGGCGCACTCTATATAAGCCACCCCCTCCTCCGAGACAAGGGTTCGTACCTCTGTAACCTACACACACATAATCCAGTCGACCGCCTCCGGGCTCCGAGATGTAGGGCTTTTACTTCCTCCGAGAAGGGCCTAAACTCGTAAACCTTGCGTCCTTACAACCTCTCCATAGCTAAGACCTCACCTCTCCATACTTACCCCCTACATTACTGTCAGAGTTAGAACCACGACAGATCACACCCTAGGGTTAGTTGTATGTTGATAGGACTATGTATTGGAGGGCACGAGGGACAGAAGCTTCAACCTAGCATAGAAATTGATGCATACGGGATTGAAGGGGGACCAATATATCTTAATGCTATGGTTGGGTTTTACCTTAATGAACATTAGTAGTTGCGGATGCTTGCTAATAGTTCCAATCATAAGTGCATAGAATTCCAAGTAAGGTATGACATGCTAGCAGTGGCCTCTCCCACATAATACTTGCTATCGGTCTAGTAAAGTAGTCAATTGCTTAAGGGGCAATTTCGCAACTCCTACCACCACTTTTCCACACTCGCTATATTTACTTTAGTTGCTTCTTTACCTTAACAGCCCCTAGTTTTATTTTCATGCTCTTTACTTTCTTGCAAACCTACCCAACACACCTACAAAGTACTTCTAGTTTCATACTTGTTCTAGGTAAAGCGAACGTCAAGCGTGCGTAGAGTTGTATCGGTGGTCAATAGAACTTGAGGGAATATTTGTTCTACCTTTAGCTCCTCGTTGGGTTCGACACTCTTACTTATCGAAAACTGTTGCGATCCCCTATACTTGTGGGTTATCAGGTATGCCCCGAGTGGCATCCCCTCTTTCTTCTAACGACCATCGGTATTTTACTCGAAGCTATATTTTTATGCATCACATACTATGAGTTTTGCTTGGAGCGTCTTGTATGATATGAGTCTTTGCTTGATTTAATTTTTGTTTTTAGTCTTGAATCCTTGCTGGATATACCTATTTGAGAGAGCCAAAATTATGCCATGACTTGTTAGAATTGCTCTCTATGCTTCACTTAATTTTTTATGAGCTATCGGGTTGCTCTAGTGCTTCACTTATATCTTTTTGAGCACGGTGTGCTTTAGTATTTTTGAAGAAATGCTTTCTTGCTTCACATATATTTATTTGAGCGTTAGTAAAATTTTCAAGAAATTCTCTCTTGCTTCACTTAAATTAATTTGAGAGAAAGAAATATTATGCTCATGGTCTTCACTTATATTTGTTTGAGCTTATCAAAAGCAACATATGAAAATTAGTTCCAAAGTGATAGATATTCAAGAAGGATATAATAAAAACTTTCATGAAGATCATTGGAAAAAATAAACTTGATTCCTTGTAAGAGTTTTAAGATATGATGATGTGATATGCGAGTCATATTGATGAGTAATTATGCTTTAGTAAGAATATTGGTGTTAAGGTTTGTGATTCCCTATGCAAGCACGAAAGTCAATAGTTATGCAATGAAATTACATCCTACTTGTGGTGCATTATTCGGTGTTAATTATGCTCAATTCTCGCTTATGAGATTATTCATTTCTTGGTTGGTCGCTTTTCAATCTTTTGCTAGCCTTCATTTTGCATTAAGTATGATCACTATTTGTGCATCCAAAATCCTTTAAACCAGTTTTGCCACATGAGTCCACCATACCTACCTATATGCGGTATTCTTTTGCCGTTCTAAGCAAATTTGTATGTGCCATCTCTAATTTTCAAAATAAATTTCTTTTTTGTGTGCTCGTACCGCTCACGAGGCGTTGAGGGGTGGCCGATATTTTCCATGCTAGATGTGTTATTCTCAAGATGAGTGTGCACGAGAGTAAGGAAAAGGTATTAGGGATGCCTAGTCCCAAAATGAAAAATGAATTTACTTTATGTTGTCAAATAATAAATTCCTTGGAAAGTGTCGGTATGGAAGGCACCCATGGACATGATTAGCTATGGAAAGTGAAAGTATGGTGGAAAAAGGAATAAACTTTACTTTCTGTTTGGGAACAACCCATGGAAAGTGTTGGGAGCTCTAAGTCATTTTCGTTGGTGGGAAAAGTATGCCTCTCAAAATGCTTTTATCTCTCAATTTTTTGCTTTGAGATCTGGCACCTCCACAAATCCCTACTTCCCTCCATGAAGGGACTTTCTTTTACTTTATGCAATTTTTATTTTTAACTTGAGTCTCCATCTTCTCTTATGAAGCACCAACTAGGGGGAACTGCGATCGTACTTGAGCATTGGGTGTATCTAATATGCGAGTGTGTTTCATGAATGGATCAATGATTGAGCATGATGGGCTAGGGATAACTTATTTTAGCGTTGATATTTTGAAAGACATGGTTGCTTTTTGGTATGCTTGAGTATTTAAGTCCTCATGTCAAAACTAGACTATTGCTTTGAACCATATAAAAGTCCAAATGTCCATGCTACAAAGAAAAGAATATGAGATGACATGTTAGGCATCATTCCACATCAAAAATTCTGCTTTTATTATTTACCTACTCGAGGACGAGCATGAATTAAGCTTGGGGATGCAGATACGTCTCCAACGTATCTATAATTTTTGATTGTTCCATGCTGTTATATTATCATTCTTCGATGTTTTATAACCATTTTATAGCGAATATTATCTTTGGAGGCCGAGCTCCATGGAGCTCGGTTTTGAAAAATTCAAATTTCATATTTTCCATGCTTCCAAAAATTCTGAAAAAACACAGATATACATGAAGGCATAACACACATGTGTGTAAATTTTCAGGGCAAAATTCGTTGAATTGAGGGCTGTGCAAAAAAGACAAATCTGAGACTTTTTAATACAAATACTATTTATCCTCTCAGGCCATGAATTTGTCTTTTTTGTATAGGTCTCATTTAAACGTTTTTCTTCCTCAAATTTTACACACATACACATAACACCCTCGCTTACTTGCAATTTTTTTCATATTTCTTTGAAATAAAAAAAATTTGAATTTTGATTTGTTTAAAAAAGAGACCTCCATGGAGGCCGAGAGCCAAACGTCCATTCTTATGTTACAGTTATTTTATATCATTTTTTGGTACTAACCTTTGACATAGTGCCAAGTGCCAGTTGCTGTTTTTTGCATGTTTTTTACATCGCAGGAAATCAATACCAAACGGAGTCCAAACGCAGCGAAACTTTTGTGGATTTTTTATGGACCAGAAGACATCCAGTGGGCCGAAGAAGCACCTGGGGGTGCTCTGAGGGGAGCACAACCCACCAGGGCACGCCTGGAGGCGCAAGTGTGCTCTGGTGGGTTGTGCCCAACTCGGGTGCCCCCCGGACTGCCTCTTTACTCTATAAATACCCCAATATTCCAAAAACCCTAGGAGATTCGACAAAAATCAATTCCAGACATCGTAAGTTCCAGAACCACCAGATCCAATCTAGACACCATCACGGAGGGGTTCATCATGTCCATTGGTGCCTCTGCGATGATGCGTGAGTAGTTCTTTGTAGACCTATAGGTCCGTAGTTAGTAGCTAGATGGCTTCATCTCTCTCTCTCTCTCTCTCTCTCTCTCTCTCTTTTGTTTCTCAATACAATGATCTCTTGGAGATCCATATAATGTAATTCTTTTTGTGGTGTGTTTGTTGGGATCAGATGAACTTTGAGTTTATGATTAGATCTATCTTTTTATCCATGAAAGTTATTTGAGTCTTCTTTGATCTCTTATATGCATGATTGCTTATAGCCTCGTATTTCTTCTCCGATATTTGGGTTTTGTTTGGCGAACTTGCTCTATTTATCTTGCAATGGGAAGAGGTGCTTTGTAATGGGTTCGATCTTACGGTGCTTGATCCTAGTGACGGAAGGGGAACCGACACGTATGTATCGTTGATATTAAGGATAACAAGATGGAGTCTATTTCTACATAAATAGATCTTGTCTACATCATGTCATCGTTCTTATTGCATTACTCCATTTCTCCATGAACTTGATACACTAGATGCATGCTGGATAGTGGTCGATGTGTGGAGTAATAGTAGTAGATGCAGGCAGGAGTCGGTCTACTAATCTTGGACATGACACCTATATAATGATCAAGCCTGGGTATCCTCATGATTATTTGAAGTTCTATCAATTGCCCAACAGTAATACGTTTACCCACTATTTGCTATTTTTCTCAAGAGAAGCCACTAGTGAAATCTACGCCCCCTGGGTCTCTTCTTTAATATATTTGCCTTTGCGATCTATTTTATTTGCTTTTATTTTTAGATATATTAAACCAAAAATACAAAAATACCTTCCTACACTTTATTTTATTTGGCGTTCGATCTATCAAATTATTACAACTCTCTCACGTGCACATGCCAATTTCTGGCGCCGTTACCCGAAAGGGATTGACAACCCCTTTAACACGTCGGGTTGCGAGTATTTGTTATTTGTATGCAAGTGCTATTTATGTAGTGTTGCTCGGTTCTCCTATTGGTTCGATAACCTTGGTCTCATCATTGAGGGAAATACCTACCATCATTGTGCTGCATCATCCCTTCATCTTTGGGGAAATACCGACGTAGTCTAGCAGACACCATGGCGTGAGTTGTGAAACAATTCCACATTGTCTTAAATGAAGGCCAAACTCATAACTCAAATATTCGTCTCCGCGATCAGATTGTAGAAACTTTATTTTCTTGTTACGATGATTCTCCACTTCATGCTGAAATTCTATGAACTTTTCAAATGTCTCATACTTGTGTTTCATCAAGTAGATATAACCATACCGGCTCAAATCATCTGTGAAGGTTAGAAAATAACGATACCTGCCGCGAGCCTCAACACTCATTGGACTGCATACATTGGTATGTATTTTTTTCCAATAAGTCATTAGCTCGCTCCATTGTTCCGGAGAACGAAATTTTAGTCATCTTACCCATGAGGGGGTTCACAAGTATCAAATGATTCATAATCAAGTGAATCCAAAAGTCCATCCGCATGGAGTTTCTTCATGCGCTTTACACCAATATGACCTAAATGGCAGTGCCACAAGTATGTTGCACTATCATTATCAACTTTGCATATTATGGCATCAATATTATTAATATGTGTATCACTACGATCGAGATTCAACAAGAATAGACCATTAATCAAAGGTTCATGACCATAAAAGATACTACTCATATAAATAGAACAACCATTATTCTCCGATTTGAATGAATAATTGTCTCGCAATAAACAAGATCCAGATATAATGTTCATGATCAATGCTGGCACCTAATAACAATTATTGAGGTCTAAAACTAATCCCGAAGGTAGATGTTGAGGTAGCGTGCCGACGGCGATCACAACGACCTTGGAACCATTCCTAGTGCGCATCATCACCTCATCCTTAGCCAATGTTCATTTATTTCGTAGCTCCTACTTCGAGTTACAAATATGAGCAACCGAACCAGTATCAATACCGAGGCACTACTACGAGCATTAGTAAGGAACACATCAATAACATGTATATCAAATTTGCTCACTTTTCCATCCTTCTTATCCGCCAAGTATTTGGGGCAGTTCCACTTCCAGTGACCATTACCTTTGCAGTAGAAGCACTCGGTTTCAGGCTTCGGTCCAGTTTTGGGCTTCTTCACGGGAGCGGCAACTTGCTTGCCATTCTTATTGAAGTTCCCTTTGTTTCCCTTGCCCTTTTTCTTGAAACTAGTGGTCTTGTTAACCATCAACACTTGACGCTTCTTCTTGATTTCTACTTCCATCGATTTCAGCATCGCGACCAGCTCGGGAATCGTTTTTTTCATCCCTTGCATATTATAGGTCATCACGAGGCCTTTATAGCTTGGTGGCAGTGACTGAAGAACTCTGTTAATAACACTCTCAACTAGAAGATCAATTCCCAGCTAAGTCAAGTGGTTATGATACCCGGACATTTTTAGTATGTGTTCACTGACAAAACTGTTCTCCTCCATCTTACAACTATAGAACTTGTTGGAGACTTCATATCTCTCAACCCGGGATTAGCTTGAAATATCAACTTCGGCTCTTGGAACATCTCTTATGCTCCATGGCGTTCAAAACGTCTTTGAAGTCCCGGTTCTAAGCCATAAATCATGGAACACTAAACTATCGAGTAGTCATCGGATCGAGCCTGCCAGACATTCATAACATCTGCATGCGTGTCATCTAGCGGTTCATCAAGAACATAATTCTTCTGTGCAGTAATGAGGATAATTCTCAAGTTATGGACCCAGTCCGTGTAGTTTTTACCATCATCTTTCAACTTAGCTTTCTCTAGGAATGCATTAAAATTCAAGGGAACAATAGCACGGGCCATTTATCTACAACATAGATTTGCAAATACTATCAAGACTAATTTCATGATAAATTAAGTACAATTAATCAAATTACTAATGAACTCCCACTTAAATTAAGATCCCTCAAGTTATCTAAGTGATACATGATACAAAACAACTAACCCAAGTCCGATCATCATGTGAGATGGGGTAGTCATCAATGGTGAACATCTCCATGTTGATCATATCTACTATATGACTCATGTTCGACCTTTCGGTCTCTAGTGTTTCGAGACCATGTCTGTACATGCTAAGGCTCGTCAAGTTTAATCCAAGTATTCTGCTTGTGCAAAACTGGCTTACAACCATTGTATGTGAACATAGAATCTATCACACCCGATCATCATGATGTGCTTCGAAACGACGAACTTTAGCAACAATGCGTACTCAAGGGACGTCACAACATGCCCTACAAAAACAAGTTAAGTGTCCTCTACTTTGTTGTTGCAAGTTTTACGTGGCTGCAATGGGAAACTAGCAAGAACCATTCTGTAAGGGCATATTTATCCCTAAGGTGTTTTGGTGATTGATGAAAATGCTTTTACGGACTAATCATGTGGTTTGAGCTTTTTAGGGATTCATCCTTTGGCACGAGACGATTCTTTCCCCTCGGAGTTTTTTATTCAAGACGGTGTAGCTCTTTCATTTCTAGTTTTGTGGTCTTGTCTTGTAGGAGTCACCGTACTATCAAGAGGGGGTCCGCTTTGGTAAGGCTTGGGTGGAATCATCACGTACACTTTCTTTTCGCACCCTTTGAGCCTTCCCGCGTTGATGGGGGTCTCTTTTCTTGCGTTTGAGCATGCTTTGGTCCAAGCGATAGTACCGCGGTACCCAGCGGTAGTACCACTTGTGGGTTCACAGCCGTAGTACTGCTGCGGTACCGGGGTCGTACCGCGTCGACTCGAGGGGGTCGCCTCTCATGTCGGGTTGTGCGGCACTTCACAGCGGTAGTATAAGCGGTAATACCGCTCGGGAGCGGTAGTACCGCCCTACCACCATGGCAGCACCGCACTGGGCATGGTTCCTGCTCTTTCTTCAAGCCCTCCCAGACTGCACGGTATTATGGCGAGGGGGAGCGGTAGTACCTCTGGGTCCAGCGGTAGTACCGCTGCCACCTGCGGTTGTACCGCCCTCTGCGGGGCTATTTTGGGGGTAACTGTTGGATGGTTTCCCCTTGTATAAAAGGGGGTCCTCTTCTTCTTCGTTGACTTACCTCTTCCCCCAAAAAGCTCCATTAATGCCCCAAGCTCCATTTTTGCCAGATCTCTCTGCCTAGCCAATCAAACTTGTTGATTTGCTCGGGATTGGTTGAGAAGGCCCCGATCTACACTTCCACCAAGAGAAACTTGATTCCCCCCACTAATCCCTAGCGGATCTTGTTACTCTTGGGTGTTTGAGCAGCCTAGACGGTTGAGGTCACCACGGAGCCATATTCCATTGTGGTGAAGCTTCATGGTGTTGTTGGGAGCCTTCGATTAAGTTGTGGAGATTGCCCCAACCTTATTTGTAAAGGTCCGGCCGCCGCCTCCAAGGGCACCAATAGTGGAATCACGGCACCTCGCATTGTGTGAGGGCGTGAGGAGAATACGGTGGCCCTAGTGGCTTCTTGGGGAGCATTCTGCCTCCACACCGCTCCAACGGAGATGTACTTCCCCTCAAAAGGAAGGAACTTCGGTAACACATCCTCGTCTCCACCGGCTCCACTCTTGGTTATCTCGTACATTTACTTGTGCAAGCTTACTTATGTTATTTCCCTTGCTTGCTTGTGTGCTTGTTGTTGTTGCATCATATAGGTTGCTCACCTAGTTGCATGTCTAGACAACCTATTTTGATGCAAAGTTTAATTTGATAAAGAAAAGTTAAAAATTGTTAGTTTTCTATTCACCCCCATCTAGTCAACCATATCGATCCTTTTAGTTGGTATCGGAGCCTCGTCTCTTTACTAAGGACTTTGCCATCCGAAGAGTATGGTTGACACCGTAGACGGTGTGGAGGAGCACTCCAGGGTGAAGCCGATCTCGTCTACGGGCGATGGGGGAACCTCGGTCTCTCGTGAGGAATTCAATGTGTCCTTGGAGACATTGAAAACCTTCAGGACGACCGAGGTTGAAAGCATGTTTACTAAATTCATTGAAGGGCTTAAACTATCCACCGCACCGTTGAAACTGGGTGATCCCACTGACAAGGTGACGGATGCTAACTCCGACAAGGGGGAAGCTACTAGTGAAAAGGCTCCTTCTTCTAGTGGTAAAAATGGCACCGGCATCTTTGCCCATGTGGAACCACCACTTGTTTATGGTGGACCGATTCCTTCCACTTATTTGAATCATGTCGGTCCTCCCCATAAGATTGTGAAAAATGAGGATTTTGATTCTTGGGTCTATCGGTTTAAGCGTCATTTAAATCATGTGAATACTAATCTTTGGAGAATCATTGAAGAAGGTTTCTATCCACATGACCGAAGCAACTTCACCCCAAGAGAAGCCGCGGATAATCAATTCAATGAGAATGCTCTCTTCATCATCCAAGATGCAATTCCACCCGAAGATCTTCCTCACCTCTGGCCCTACGCCATAGCCAAAGATGCATGGCACCAAGTTGTTTCTCTCTACCGGGGAAGCGCAAGCATTCTATGCTCGAAATATGAAGTGGTGCAAGATGAAGCCGATGAGTTTGCAATGAAGGAAGATGAAGAACCTCGTGAGCTTTATCGAAGAGTAAGCAAACTCATGGTTTCACTCCGAGATCATGGGAGCAAGGACATGGATGACAATTGGATCAAGTGCAAATTCCTCAAGGCAATGATGCCTTACCACAAGGCTATGTCCTCCGTCATTCGTCAAAGGCCGGACTTCCACACCTTGTGCTCAAGTGAAGTGTTGCATGAGTTTGCGGCTATGAGCATATTGGACAAGACCACCGACAATGTGGTGCTTCGCTCTCAAAGGGCAAAGAAGCCCAACCTTGCATTGAAGGCCAAGGTTTGTGTTGAAGAAGAAGAAGAATATGAAGAAGAGGAAATCAACCCCAAAGATACAAAGTATGCCTATCATGAACACATGGCTCTTGCTTCAAGGCAATTTGGGAGCAAGAAAAACTCAAGGCCAAACTTCAACAAGAACAACTCAAGTGGCACGAAGAGCAACCAACGTGTGAGGACTTGCTATAATTGTGGCAATGTGAGCCATTTTGTTGCGGAGTGCCCGTATGAGAAGAGGGAAAACAATGGTGGCAAGCTCATCCGAAAGGACAAAGCCAAGTATTTCCCAAACAAGAGCAACTTCACCAAGAAGATCCCTCACAAGGCGTTGGTGGTTCAAGAAGAGTACCATGAGGATGATGATGATGATGAAGATGGTGAGTCGGTTGCCATGGCCTCCGTTGCCATTGCAACAACTCCACGAGTGTCTCTCTTCGACTCACCCAATGAGAACATCACCGCCAAGTGCCTCATGGCTAAAGCCACCAACAAGGTAACCCCAACATCAGAACTACCATCATTAATAATCCTTCCTTGATGGATTGCATTGATGAATATGAGGGATCTAATGTGGAGGAAAATGAGTTTGAGTCCTTTATGGGTAAACTCAAGGGTAAATCCAAGAAGCATTTCGTTGCTCTCTTGGAACAACTTGGTGAAGCCAATGACATGATCAAGGCTCATGAAGATATTATCTCCAAGATGGAGGGGCATAGTCGTGACTATGCCGATGAGATCTCGGATCTTTCCAATGCTCTTGAGGAAGAGCGTGGTCTTTGTTTGGCTCTTGAGGAGTCACACAATGTTGATCATGCTAAGTTAAAGAAAGATTTTGATCATGCTCTTGTTGTTTCTCATGTGCTAAACTCCGAGAAGGCCAAGCTTGGGGTTGATCTTGCTAGACCCAAAGAGGAGTTTGACCTACTTGACAAGGCTCACAAGGTCCTGAAGGGTTCTCATGCTAGCCTCAAAGAGTCTCATGATCAACTTCAAGTAAAGCTAACCAAGGAGAAAGCCACTTTTCCTTGTATGATGTTAATTGATAATGCAAATGCTACTAACCCATGTTGTGAGCATGTGCATCTTGTTGATGAGAACGCTAAGTTGAAGGTGCAACTTGAGAAAGGTCTTGTGTCTTGCATACAAGGCGAGAAGAACCTCAACGACCTTTTGAGCAACCAAAAGGAAGTTGTGGCCAAAGAAGGGATTGGGTACGTGCCCAAGTCCAAGAACAAGAAGAAGAATGACAAGGCCAAACAACCTCCTCCTATCAAGCAAACCTTTGTGAAGGAGGGAGATGATGCTACCAAGGAGAAGGAGAAGAACACCATGAGGGGTAGTGATGCCAAGAAGGGCAATGCTTCCCTTCCCAACAAAGCTGGCGACTTCAACCCTTCCTATGTGTTGTTCCATGCTAGTGATGGGCATGTTTATGCCAAATTTGTTGGTTCTCCTTATGAGTATATTGAATGGTCTATTTGGGTTCCTAAGACCCTTGTTACTAACAACAAAGGACCCATTACAAAATGGGTAGCTAAAACCAAGCATTGATCTCTTGTAGGTGTTTGCTTTCGGTGGGGGATCATGGTTGCTTGATAGTGGAGCTACTAATCATATGACTGGAAGCAAGGACTTGGTGGTGGACATGCAAAAGATTCCATCCATGCCCACCAACGTTGAGTGGGGTGACGCCTCGTCCTCTAAGGTATTAGGACTCGGCAAGGTTGTCATTTCTCATGATCTTACGATCGAGAAGGTCATGCTTGTTGAGTCCCTTGCATACAATTTACTTTCCGTTTGTCAACTAGAACTCATGGGTTTTGCCACCTTCTTTGATGTTGATACTGTGGTCCTCTTGTGGAGCAAGAATCTTAAAGTAGCCTTTGTTGGGCATGTCAAAAACGGTCTCTATGTGATTAACTTTTCGGAGTGAATCACTAAGACCGCGACATGCCTAATGGCTAAAGTTGACGTGGGATGGCTTTGGCAATGCCATCTAGCCCATGTCAATATGAGATCTTTGCAAAGTCTTCTAAAGAGGGACCATGTCCGTGGACTAACAAATGTGAGTTTTGCCAAAGATCGTGCTTGCAGTTCTTGTATCGAAGGAAAGCTACATGAAAAGGCTCACCCTCCCACGACTGTCGTTTACTCGAAGAGGCCTTTGGAGCTCCTTCACATGGATCTCTTTGGGCCTCCATCTTTTGATAGCCTTGGGGGTAGGAAGTATTGCTTGGTGATTGTGGATGATTATTCAAGATACACTTGGGGTATATTTGTTCAAGAGGAAGAGTGAGACTCAACAAACCATCATTGACTTTGCAAATGAAGCTCAACGTCAACACAATGCAAAGATCTTGACAATAAGGAGTGACAATGGCACCGAGTTCAAGAACTACACCTTGGATGAGTTTCTTAGTGATGAGGGGATCAAGCATCAATATTCCGCACCTTACACCCCTCAACAAAATGGTGTAGCGGAGAGGAAGAACCGGATGTGGATGGATGCGGCAAGGACCATGATGGCGGAGTTCAAGTCTCCATACAACTTTTGGGCCGAAGCCATCAACACCGCCTGTCATGCATCAAATCGGCTCTACCTCCGCAAAGGTTTGAACAAGACTCCATATGAGATACTCACCGGGAACAAGCCCAAGTACTTCCGAGTGTTTGGGTGTAAGTGTTTCATTCTCAAGAAAGGTGTTCGTTTGTCAAAATTTGAGGCTAGAGCTCATGAGGGCATATTTGTTGGGTATGCTACAAACTCCCATGCTTACCGTGTACTCAATAAGTCCACAAGATTATTGAGGAGACGTGTAACGTGGAGTTTGATGAGAATAACGGCTCCCAAGTGGAGCAAAGTGGCACTTGTGATGTAGGTGATGAAATTCCTCCCCAAGCCATAAGAAGAATGGGTGTTGGCTTTATCTTACCCATTGAGGAACCCCTTGTGGCCGAAGGAGAAGGACAATGCTCCACTCAAGTGGAGCCATCACCAACCCAAGGCCTACACGCTTTCGAAGAACAAAGTGAAGGCCCTCAACCTCAAGAACAAGACCAAGGGCAAGGTCAATCTCAAGATAGTGTTGTAACATCAAGTGATGCCCAAGGTCAAGTTCTCTCCTCCGAGCAAGTTCAAGATCAAGAGCTTCCTCGAGATCAAGAACAAGCTCAAGACGTCGCTCAAGATGATCAAGTGACCACTCCTCGTCTCATCCCCGAGGAAGAATTGGAGCATCGTGCCACCAAGATTGCTTCCAAGCTCTCCACCAAGGATCATCTCATGACAAATGTGCTTGGAAGCTTAAGAAAGGGGGTAAGCACTCATAGACAATTAGCAAACTATTATGAACATCATGCGTTTGTCTCGTGTGTTGAACCCCAAAAGGTCTATGAGGCGCTCGAAGATCCGGATTGGCTCAATGCCATGCATGAAGAACTCAACAACTTCGAGCGCAACAAAGTGTGGAGATTGATGCCAAGGCCAACGAGGAACCACAATGTCATTGGTACCAAATGGATATTCAAGAACAAGCAAGATTCTAATGGGATTATCATTCGCAACAAGGCTCGCTTGGTAGCACAAGGCTACTCCCAAGTCGAGGGTATCGACTACGGTGAAACCTTTGCTGCTGTTGCTCGTCTTGAATCCATTCGCATGTTGATTGCATATGCTTCTCATCATAACTTTAAGTTACTACAAATGGATGTGAAGAGTGCTTTTCTTAATGGTCCTATTAATGAATTGGTATATGTCAAGCAACCCCCCGGGTTCGAGGATCCCTACTTTCCCGATCGTGTGTATCAACTCGATAAGGCACTCTATGGCCTTAAACAAGCCCCACGTGTGTGGTATGACCACCTTACCGAGTTGTTACAAGACCGTGGTTCTGAAGTTGGGCTAATCGACCCCACTCTTTCTACTAAGAAGGTCAAAGGGGAGTTGTTTGTGTGCCAATTATATGTTGATGATATTATCTTTGGTTCCCCTAACAAAGCTTTCAATGAGGAATTTGCCGCTCTCATGACCTCAAAGTTCGAGATGTCTTCCATGGGAGAGTTGACGTTCTTTCTCGGGTTCGAAGTGAAGCAAAGGAGACAAGGAACCTTCATCAACCAAGCCAAATACACTCAAGACATGCTCAAGAGATTCAAGCTAAGTGATGTCAAGCCGGCTTCCACTCCCATGCCCACTAAGTGCCAACTTGACATTGATCCCAATGGTAAAGCGGTGGATCAAAAGGTATATCGCTCCATGATTGGCTCCTTGCTTTACCTTTGTGCATCTAGACCGGATATCATGTTGAGTGTGGGAATTTGTGCACGGTTTCAAGCCACGCCTAAGGAAATTCACTTTGTGGCGGTCAAGCGAATCTTTCGATATTTGGCTCATACCCCAAACTTTGTCTTATGGTACCCAAGAGGAGCAAACATCAAGCTTGTAGGTTATTCGGACTCGGATTGGGCGGGAGACAAAGTGGATAGGAAGTCCACTTCCAGAGGGTGCCAATTTCTTGGTTGCTCTTTGGTGAGTTGGTCTTCCAAGAAGCAAAGTTGCGTGTGTCTCTCATCCACGGAAGCGGAGTATGTGGCTACCGGTAGTTGTTGTGCACAAATTTTATGGATGAGGCAAGCTTTAAAGGATTACGGTGTCATTTGTGACAAAGTGCCTCTTTGGTGTGACAATGAAAGTGCAATCAAGATTTCTCTCAACCCGGTGCAACACTTCAAGACGAAGCATATTGAGTTCTGGTATCACTTCATCCGGGATCATATTAGGCGAGGGGAGATCGAGCTCAACTATCTCAACACTCTTGATAACCTTGCGGATATCTTCACAAAGCCCCTGGATGAAGCAAGATTTCATGAGTTAAGGCATGAGCTAAATATCATTGATTTGAGCAATGTTGCTTGAACCCGTGCACACCCCACCATACTTCACTTGTTATCTTGTTTAGATGTAGGCATGGACATAGGGAGTGTGTTGTTCTCTCAATGGACTCTCCCTCCCCCCATTATACATAAACTAATCAAACTCTTTCACTCTAGCCATTTTTTTATGGTTCTTGTGCTTCAAAGATGAGTTTTGGTCATGGGCCCAAGGTTAAAATCTTCGCGGCGCCATACCTTCAAACTCAAACATAGGTGGTCTCGGCCACCGCCCTCTCTTGTAGGAGTGTGTGTCCTTCGTCTTCTTCGTGTTGGTTTTGAGTGTGTGTTCTCTCTTGTTTTCTAGTCGTTTTCTCTTTTTGAGCTAAGCCGTGTTTAGCCTATCTTGTTGCGGCATAGCGGTACTACCGCTGATGAACGTCAAGCGGTACTACCGCCCAACCCAGCGGTACTACCGCTATGGGGCGGGCGGGGGTGTTATGTTGGGTGTCAGGGGAGTTGCTTTTCTCCCCTATACCCATTCGCCCCACTCGCTCGTCTTCCTCGTTGCTCCAGCGACGTCTCGCTGCAGGAGGGCTTCGGCCAGCCACCGTCTTTGTGCCATTCCTATCTAGTTCCTCCGGTGGAGTCAATCCCCACCGTGTCCTCTTGCCATGGATGCCGGTATTGCCCCTGTTCCCGTTTTCTTTATGCCTAGATCTCACATCTAGTTGTTAGGGGCAATAAGCATTGCTTTTCTCGATTTTTGGCCAAGTCGAGGCTTGAGTAGGATGGAGATGGCTTCTAGGCCTTTTGGATTGATGATTGGTAGACATATTTTTGAATTTGGCATCCACGGTAGTGCCGGATCTGTCCACGGTAGTAGGGAACCGCCGTTCCCCGTCTGGAGCGGTACTACCGCTCTTCGAGCACGGTACTACCGCTCGAGCGGTACTGCCGCGGTGGGTCATGGTACTACCGCTGGATACCCAATTCCACTGTTTCCTACCACTGTTTGATCTGTGTTGTCTTGTTTGGAGGATTATTCTCTTTGTTTTGTGTTCTTTCTTCTGCTCGTGTGTTTGGTTCCAAGTGATGAACATCCTGATCAGCAAGTCCGCCGTGTCAACCCCGGACATGCAACGTCCAAGCGCTACTGCACCTGTGAGACAACAGCGGCCTCTTCAAGTGCTCCGCCAAGTGTCCCTCCAAGTGTTCCGGCTCAAATGAAGAAGATGAGTGCGTCCAAGCCCAAGCCAAGTGCCAAGTATGTGACAGAGATGTCTGCCAAGGAATTCTGGGAGAAGCGTCGGCGCAACCCCTATGAGGTCGATCAAGAGCCTGCCTTGGTCAACCGCCCATTCTGGAACCGCTTTCAGTATGCTGTCTACTTTGATGTGATCAGGGCCAAGAAGAACCTTTTTGTTGACGTTCGCTCCGTCGACGTTGCCTTTATGGAGAAGGATCCGGACTACTTTGGGGAGTCACTTCAGATGTGCTCTCACTTGAACATCCTTAGGATCCTACAGTTCAACAAGGATTTTGATGCAGATTTAGTGGCTCAGTTTTATGCCACCGTCCATCTTGGGACTGATGTGGACAGGACTTTGACCTGGATGACAAATGGCAGGCTGCTTACTGTCAAGTGGAAGGCCTTCATGGAGCTTCTTGAAGTTGAGGATGAAGGTCTTGAGAACCCAGTTGGCTTCCGCTCTCACCGCAATGCAACCTCCACTCACAAGCAATCTCTCTGGCCATACTGTACCGTGAAGGTTAACCAAGTGACTAAGAAGGAGACCTATGAGCTGCCAGCATTTTTGGATATTCTCCATCACATCTTCAGGGAGACACTCTTCCCTCGCATCGGCAACTTGGATATGGTACACTCTTATCTTGTGGACATGCTTCTTTTCTGTCAACATGAGAAGGAATAAAACTCTGGAGACTATTTGGATATCTCTCATGTCATGTGGTATGAGTTGGTTTCCGCCGTCTCTGAGCGCAAGTGACCAATCTATGGACCGTTTATCATGTTGCTCATTGAGAAGGCCTGGGAGCATGTGTATCCGAGGGTGGTGCTGGAGACTGGAGATGTAGTTTCTCATGAGATCAAGAGTTTGAGGAAGAAGGAGAACTGGGCACAACTGCTCCGAGTTCTGGCGTTCCGCCTGAAGCTGCTGACATGGAGACTGAGGCTGATGCTGCTGCTGATGATGACTATGAGCCATCTGGAGCAGAACCCTCTTGGGCAAAGAAGCTCAAGCGCAAGATGAAGATACTCTTCTGCATGGAGTCTCACGGATAGTACATGACTCATGTGGCTGACAAGCAGGCCAGGAGTCGTCACAAGGAGCTCATGTGTAAGTTGGGTGCGACCGTTGCCAGCGCATCCGAGGGCAAGATCACTGATGAGGAGGAGTGGATTCAGCAGCACTGTCCGTGGACCGACTCAGACACCTAGCAGTTTCTGACCGATGACGACGATGCAGACGATCGCACTGGGATATGATGTTCGAGACCCTCAGTTGGCTATCACCTGGAGTCGTAGCTTCGCTCTTTGCTTTTTGGTGTCTCGATGCCAAAGGGGGAGAGAGTTTAGGGATTTGTGTCTTTGTTGAGTTGCGAGCTTGTGTTTGTGTGGCGTGGTTGTCGTTTGTGTGGCGTGGTTGTCTTGCATGTCTTTCTCGTGTTTGAACCTTTCGTGTGTTGGTTTGGGTGTGCTCCTGAGACTTTCTGTCATATGGTCTAAGACATATGCACTCTATCGCATAGTATTGAGCTTAGGTTATCTTGTGCTAGTTATGCTTTGCTCTTATCTAATATCCTGCTTAGTGTTAGCCTTATTTGTTGCAAGATATGCTATGTCTATAAAATATAGGGGGAGTGTTGATCCTAGTATGTGTTTCGTGCAGTCCAAAGCACTTTCATAAGATATCACACATCTATGGGGAGCCCGTCTATATTTTAGAGGTGTGGGGTTTGCTTATGTCATATATTCTTTCCCTTTGTGCGAATCCCGTATTGTCATCAGTCCACCAAAAAGGGGGAGATTGTAAGGGCATATTTATCCCTAAGGTGTTTTGGTGATTGATGACAATGCTTTTGCGGACTAATCATGTGCTTTGAGCTTTTCAGGGATTCATCCTTTGGCACAAGACGATTCTTTCTCCTCGGAGTTTTTTATTCAAGACGGTGTAGCTCTTTTGTTTCTAGTTTTGTGGTCTTGTCTCGTAGGAGTCACCGTACTATCAAGAGGGGGTCCGCTTTGGTAAGGCTTGGGGGGAATCATCACGTACACTTCCTTTTCGCACCCTCTAAGCCTTCCCGCATCGATGGGGGTCTCTTTTCTTGCGTTTTGAGCATGCTTTGGTCCAAGCAGTAGTACCGCAGTACCCAGCGGTAGTACCGCTTGTGGGTTCACAGCCGTAGTACCGCTGCGGTACCGGGGTCCTACCGCGTCGACTCGAGGGGGTCGCCTCTGATGTCGGGTTGTGCGGTACTTCGCAGTGGCAGTAGAAGCGATAGTACCGGGGTCCAGCGATAGTACCGCTGCCACCTGCGGTAGTACCGCCCTCCGCGGGGCTGTTTTGGGGGTAACGGTTGGATGGTTTCCCCTTGTATAAATGGGGGTCCTCTTCTTCTTCGTTGACTTACCTCTTCCCCCCAAAAGCTCCATTAATGCTCCAAGCTCCATTTTCGCCCGATCTCTCTCCTTAGCCAATCAAACTTCTTGATTTGCTCGGGATTGGTCGAGAAGGCCCCGATCTACACTTCCACCAAGAGAAATTTGATTCCCCCCACTAATCCCTAGCGGATCTTGTTACTCTTGGGTGTTTGAGCACCCTACATGGTTGAGGTCACCACGGAGCCATATTCCATTATGGTGAAGCTTCGTGGTGTTGTTGGGAGCCTTCGATTAAGTTGTGGAGATTGCCCCAACCTTGTTTGTAAAGGTCCGGTCGCCGCCTCCAAGGGCACCAATAGTGGAATCATGGCACCTCGCATTGTGTGAGGGCGTGACACTACTAGGGAAAAGCCTAGCAGTAGTGCGGGTTTTGGGTGTATCAGTAGCGCGGGCGCCCGCGCTACTGATACGGCGCCACAACTAACTTGTAGCAGTAGCGTGTGTTGACACGCGCTACTGCTATACATGGTTAGCTGTAGCGTGCGTTGCAGTACAACGCTACTGCTAATTATCTGTAGCGGGTCTTATACCCCGCGCTACTACTATTACTTTCAAAACCAAAAAAATATCTCGATCCCGTGCGTGTTGTCAATGGCAGCAGTTGTTCAATCCAGCGATGGTTGGGGTCGCGGGAGGTATGAACGAGCAGCGACAGACCAGATCCGGCGGTGGCTATTGGAGGAGGGCCTGTTTCCATGGAAGAGCAAGGTAGCAGCGTGGGGCTCCTCTTCCCGACCATGCCAGATATGGTCGTCCATGGAGACTACCTGCACGGGCATGGATATGGGATTGCGAGTCAAACCAGAGGGGGAGAGAGAGAGAGAGAGAAAGAAAACCGAGGGAGAGAGGAAGGAGATGGAGGGAGTAGCGGGGCTGGTCACCGGTGGTTAGGTCTCTAGGGTGGTGGCGCGAGGCGGCGGCCTTCTAGACGCCGGTGGAAGACCGGCGAGCTCCTAGACGCTGGTGGCGCGAGGCGCCACCCTCTTTCGGTGCCATGGAGGAGGAGGGGCGCATGGGCAAGAGGTCAATGTGAGAACGTATGGAGAGAGAGAGGAGGGAGTGGCGGAAGAGAGGAGGGATTTGGGGGAGGGGAGGATGGGTGGGGAAAAGGTGGTCGGTGCGCATTAGCAGTAGTGCGGTACGTAAAACACGCTGTTGCTAAGAAAGTAGCAGCAACGCACTTTCGGTACGAGCGCTACTGCTAACCGGGACCAAAAGTGTGCCCATTTGAAAATTAGCAGCAACGACCTCAGAAAAACCGCGCTACTACTACAGCTATAGCAGTAGCGCGGCTCGCGGCACCGCGCTGCTGCTAAATGGAGTTGGGTGGGCACTGTCGGTCGATATTTGTAGCAGCGCGGGTTACGCCGAGCGCGCTACTGCTAAGCACTTGTCAGTAGCGGGTTTTCCACACCCGCGCTATTGCTAATTAGCAGCAGCGCTCCTTTTTGAGCCGCGCTGCTGCTAAGATTCTGTGTATAGGGTTTTCCCTAGTAGTGTGAGGAGAATACGGTGGCCCTAGTGGCTTCTTGGGGAGCATTGTGCCTCCACACCGCTCCAACGGAGACGTACTTCCCCTCAAAAGGAAGGAACTTCGGTAACACATCCTCGTCTCCACCGGCTCCACTCTTGGTTATCTCGTACCTTTACTTGTGCAAGCTTACTTGTGTTATTTCCCTTGCTTGCTTGTGTGCTTGTTGTTGTTGCATCATATAGGTTGCTCACCTAGTTGCATGTCTAGACAACCTACTTTGATGCAAAGTTTAATTTGGTAAAGTACAGTTAAAAATTGTTAGTTTCCTATTCACCCCCCCTCTAGTCAACCATATCGATCCTTTCACATTCTTACCTACGCAAAACCACAATGGTGATTATCAAGTTGCTATTTAACCTTCTGCAAGGACCGCCGTAGTCAAATCCGATTCAACTAAAGTAGGAGTAACAGACACCCGCCAACCACCTTTATGCAAAACAAGTTGCATGTCAGTCGGTGGAACCAGTATCATGTGCGTGGACATGTAAGGTTGGTCCGGGCCACTTCATCCCATAATGTCGCCGAATCAAAATAAGACATTGGTGGGAAGCAATATGAACATCACTGCCCACAACTCCTTTCTGTTCTGCTCGTGCATATCATCTACGCCTAGACCTGGCTTTGATACCACTGTTGGGGAACGTTGCATGGAAAACAAAAAAATTTCTACGCACACGTAAGATCTATCCATGGATATGCATTGCTACGAGTGGGGGAGAGCATCTACGTACCCATCGCTAAGCGGAAGCATTTATCAACGCGATTGATGTAGTCGTAGACCTTCACGATCTGTCCTGATCAAGTACAGAACTTATGGCACCTCCTTGTTCAGCACACGTTCAGCTCGATGACATCCTCACCTTCTCAATCCAGCAAGAGAGGAGAAGTAGTAGACGAGTTTCGGCAGCACGACAGGGTGGTGATGGTGGGGGTGAAGAACAATCTCCGCATGGCTTCGCCAAGCACAACAGAAACTATGACAGAGGATAAACTAGAGGGGGTGGGGTTGCCGACAAACGGCTTGGTGAATCTTGTTGTGTTCCGGCTGCTAGCCCTGCCTCTCTATTTATATGTTGAGCCCTTGGTCGTTTCTTGGAGAAAGAGCCTCCTCACCGTGGGCTTTACCCCTTGGCCAAATAAAGTGTTCTTGCACCAGAACATTTCTGAAAACATCCGAAACCCCTTCGGGTGAATACTGAAACCCTTCCAGAGACCAAACACTAATATCCCATATATCAATCTTTACCTCAGGACCATTTCGAAGCTCCTTGTCATGTTCGTGATCTCATCCAGGACTCTGAACAACATTCGGTCACCAACATACATAAGTCATATAATAGTATATCGTCAATGAACGTTAAGCGTGCGGACCCTATGGGTTTGAGAATGATGTATAAATGACCGAGACGCTTCTCCGGCCAATAACCAATAGCGGGACCTGGATGCCCATATTGGTTCCTACATATTCTACAAAGATCTTTATCGGCTGAACCTTTATGACAACATACGTAGTTCCCTTTGTCCGTCGGTATGCTACTTGCCCGAGATTCGATCGTCAGTATCTTCAAACGTAGTTCAATCTCACTATCGGTAAGTCTCTTTACTCGTTCCGTAATACAACATCTCGTAACTAACTCCTTAGTCATTGTGATGTTGTATTACCGAGAGGGCCCAGATATACCTCTCCGTCATACGAAGTGACAAATCCCAATCTCGATTCATGCCAACTCAACAGAGACCTTCAGAGATACCTATGGAGCATCTTTATGATCACCCAATTATATTGTGTTGTTTGATAGCACACAAGGTATTCCTTCGGTATTCAAGAGTTGCATGATATCATGGTCGAAGGAATATGTATTTGACATTTAGGGTGTGTTTGGTTTCAGGAACCAACCGGAATATAATGGATCAGACCCGTTCCTAGGCCACGTTCTAGCATTCAGTTGGTAACTGGGACGGAACCCACCAGTTCCCATCGAGCGAATATTCCCCTAAGACCCGGAACCGAGCGGTCTCTCCAAATCGAGCGGACCATGTGGAATCGTGCTCAGCGCTCGTCCCTCTCTATCTCGCATGTCATACTCCACTCGCATGAAGCCCCCTCGGTCTATCCCTCTTGATTCGTGCCACCGGCCGGTCCTGTCCTAGATCTGCGCCGCCAGCGGGTCCTCTCCCTCGCCTCATCTGAATCGGCTGACGGGCGGCGGGTGCATGGCTCACGGCCAAGACGGCCAGCAATGGGCGCTGGGTGCAAGGGTCACGCCGGGAAGATGAGCGGTGGCATCCAGTGCTCGGTGGGTAGCTGAAGAGGGCGGCGGCCGACGCTGGTGGCACCGGCGGGCTGAAAGTGCAACTAATACCTGGGTGGTTTTGGTAATTCTTAACAACATATAGCTCATTGAACTAATACTATTTCAAGATGATCATTTCATAAAGTTCAATGATTGGCATGGCATGGACTAGAGATGTGGACCCCTCAAAATGCTAAGGACACATATTGGCAAAAGGGCAAGACTCTACATTTTCATTTTAGTGACCCAAGATCACATTGAGTCCATAGGAAAAGCCAATACTACTGAAAGGGGATGAGGTGTTGCTTAATGGCTTGCTTGCTCAAAATTCTTAGTGATATGCTCCAAAATCCCTCAACCACTTTCTAAATTCCACATATGTCCTAAACCTAAAGTCAAACTTGGCCCCACCGATTTGATCTATCTGGCACCACCGAGTTCAATTAACATAGCCATAGCCAGAACACCGATAGGGATCTCAGTCTCACCTAGATGGGATTGCAAACTCTATGTTCCCTTCGTCACATTTTGGTCTAACCAAAATGAGCGATCGGTCCCACCGAGTTCGCAATGCAAAGTCTCTATTTCCTTTTCGTAACATTTAGGTCTTACCGAAATGAGCGATCGGTCCCACCGAGTTTGCCTGACCAACTCTCTGTTTGCCTAGCTATTACTGAAATCAGTCTCATCGAGTTCATGTTATCGGTCTCACCGAGATCAAGTTATGCCCTAACCCTAGCACATCAGTCCCACTGAGTTGATCATGTCAGTCCCACCGAAAAGCCTAACGTTCACATTTTGAACTGAATCGGTGTGACCGAGTTTCACTATTCGGTCCCACCGAGTCTGGTAAATTGTGTGTAATGTTTAGATTCTGTGTGGAGGCTATATATACCCCTCCACCCTTCCTCCATTCATGGGTAGAGCCATCAGAACGTGCCTACACTTCCAATATTCGTTTTCTGAGAGAGAACCACCTACTCATGTGTTGAGACCAAGATATCCCAATCCAACCACAAGAATCTTGATCTCTAGCCTTCCCTGAGTTGCTTTCCACTCAAATCATCTTTCCACCATATCCAAATCTGTGAGAGCGAGTTGAGTGTTGGGGAGACTATCATTTGAAGCACAAGAGCAAGGAGTTAATCATCAACACACCATCTATTACCTTTTGGAGAGTGGTGTCTCCTAGATTGGTTAGGTGTCACTTGGGAGCCTCCGTCAAGATTGTGGAGTTGAGCCAAGGAGTTTTTAAGGGCAAGGAGATCGCCTACTTTGTGAAGATCTACCCTAGTGAGGCAAGTCCTTCGTGGGCGATGGGCATGGTGGGATAGACAAGGTTGCTTCTTCATGGACCCTTCATGGGTTGAGCCCTCCATGGACTCACGCAACTGTTGCCCTTCGTGGGTTGAAGCCTCCATCAACGTTGATGTACGATAGCACCACCTATCTAAAGCACGCCAAAAATCTCCGTGTCTACATTGTGTTTGCTCCCTCCAAACTCCTCCCCTTTACCTTCATATGCAATGATTTACATTTTTCTGCTATACTCTTAGAATTGCATGTGTAGGTTGATTGCTTGACTTGTGCTAAGTTGCTAAAATCTGCCAAGACTTAAAATTGGGAAAAGTCTAGATTTTTATTTGGTCAAGTAGTCTAATCACCCCCCTCTAGACATACTTCCGATCCTACAAGTGGTATCAGAGGTTTGGTCTCCATTTGCCTTGATTTCCATAGCTTTGGTCATCATATCCTTGGTTTCACAACCTAGGAGAGTATGGCGTCTAGCGAGGGAAATTACCACCGTAGAGTTCCTTCCTTTGATGGTACTAATTTTGCTAGTTGGAAGCATAAGATGAAAATGCATATTATTGGACATAACCACGCCGTTTGGGCTATTGTGTGTATTGGCTTGCAAGGTGAATTCTTCGATGGGAGAGAACCTAATCTTGAAGCGACCGCAGAAGAATTGAAGATATTGCAATACAATGCTCAAGCTTGCGATATCCTCTTCAACAGATTGTGCCCCGAAGAATTCAACAAAATCAGCCGTCTTGAGAATGCTAAGGAAATTTGGGATACTTTGATTGATATGCATGAAGGTACCGACTCCGTCAAGGAATCCAAATTGGATGTGCTTCAAACTCAGCTTGACAAGTTCAAAATGAAGGATGGTGAAGGTGTCGCTGAAATGTACTCTAGGCTTGCTCTCATCGCAAATGAGATTGTCGGCTTAGGAAGTGAAGAGATGACCAGCATATTCATCAACAAGAAGATCCTAAGAGCCTTGGATGGAAAATATGATACTGTGTGCACTTTGATCTAGATGATGCCCAATTACAAAGATCTCAAGCCAACCGAAGTCATTGGAAGAATTGTTGCTCATGAGATGCCACTCAAGGATAAAGAAGAGCTTCACAACAAGTCTAGTGGTGATTACAAAGCCTCATGTGATGCTCCTACATCATCAAGTGAGAAACAAGCCTTCAATGAAGAATTGAGCCTAATGGTGAAGAACTTCAACAAGTTCTACAAGAGTAGAAGCAAAGAAAGAAGTTCTAAGTCAAGGTCCTACAATGACAAAAGATCTTCTAGTCGTGAGCGTAGTTGCTACAATTGTGGAAGACCCGGACACTACTCCAATGAGTGTACGGCTCCCTACAAAAGAAGAGAAGAATCACCTAAACAGAGAAGCAAAAGAGAAGAATCACCTCCAAGGGAGAGAACGAGTAGAGATGATCGTTATGAATGAAGAACCTCTCGCTGAAGCAAGGATTCAGAAAGGAAGGGCAAGTCGTCAAGGAGCTATACAAAACGAAGACATCAAACTCATGTTGGTGAATGGGTATCCGGCTCCGACTCCGACCACCACTACAAGAGAAGTTATCACTCCAACTCAGAATATACTCAAGATGAAGGTGTTGCTGGTCTAGCACTTGTGTCAACCAACTCCTATGATATATTTGACTCACCAAATTAAGGAATTGGAAGATGCTTGATGGCTAAAGGCCCAAAGGTATCACACCCCGAGTATGTTGATTTCAATAGTGATGAAGATGATTTGCTACGTGATTATGATTTACTTGTTGACAACTCTAGTGATGAAAACTATGATGAAGTTGCTATTAATCATGCTAATCAAGATAAAATGAATGATGATGATAAGAACGAGATTGAGCGTCTAACTAAAGAACTAAACACTCTTAAGTGAGCTCATGAAACTACCTTAGAAGATCATCGAGAGCTTTTAAAGACTCATGAGAAGCTATGCTTTGAAAAGCTCAACCTACAGCAAGAGCATGGGTTCTTAAAGGAAATCAATGATGATCTTCATAAGAAAAGTTATTCTTACATTGCCAAGCGTTTACTCTTGTCTCCTTACATGCCACAAGTAAAATCTAGCAACAAAAGTAAGAAAGATTCTTCATCTAGTAGTAAAAATAATCATGCTAAATCCAATATTGTTGCTTCTAGTAGTTCTCTTGATTCCACTAATGATCCTCTTAGCCAAGTTACACTTGAGCAAGAAAATAGCTTATTGAAGGGAATTATAGAGAAATATGTTTACAAGAGCCTTGCGGAAAGTAAGCAATTTGAGGAAATTGTACGCAAGCAAGGAAGGCACCGGAAGAATCAAGGTGTTGGTTTTGAACAAAAGTTCAATGCCAATGGAGTTGAGTGGGAAGAAGATAAATACCATGAGACGAAGGTTGTTCCTCAACAAGAGAAGTACGATCCTACTTCCTTCAAGGGGACACAAGCTCAAGATGATCTTCGACCACAAGACCACAAGAAAAAAGGCAAGGACAAGCTTCAAGAGGAGATTGATGCATTTGAAGAAGCTCCCAAGCCCTTGGTCAAGTGGGTTCCCAGGACTACATCAAGTTCTACTTCATCAAGTACGACTACAACTCCAAGGATTCCCATCTAGTTGATGTGGATCCCGAAGAAGAAGAACTAGAGAGTTCTTGAGGGTGACTCTGCCAACATACTTCACTCATATCATTTTGGCAAGAACAAGTGCAAACAACTTCCACATCTTGCACTAGTTCAAGGAGTCACAAACCCTCTTGTTGGTAATACAAGGGACAAAGTAATATAATGCTTTCATGGACATCATCTTGTGTGTACTTCACTCTATGTCTATGGATATCCTTGTTTGTTCCTTGTGGGACTAACCCATGTAGGTATTGATAGTGCAACTCACTCCAATGGATTGATCCAAATGATCTGCATCAACATTGAGCACCCACATCTTCAACATCTACATGAAGTCATCATCGACAAAACCCAAGGTTAGTTCATCCCTCTTAGGGGGGATATCACATCTAGGGGAGCTTTACTCTAAGAATTGAGCTAAAGCAACTCCAATGGTGTGAACACAACAATGCTTTATGTAAAAGGGGTAACCCCACTTGTGCTCAAACGATGAGTATGACATACAATCGAATGTTCTCATTTGACTCCTCAGTCAATATACTCATATATAGATGACCTAGTCATCACCAATTACTTGATAGATGCTAGAGTGTTTGTGCATGCTTTGACACATATTTCATTTGCCATCTTATTGTGGGAGCATGTTGATTGCATATTTTTCTCATTCGAGGACATCCATTTGTTTCTTTGATTGTTTGGTCTTTTTCTTCTGCCAAATGGATGGACAAGAATGCCTAAGAACTTCCTCTAGCAATCTATGCTTTTCTCGTCTCAAACTCTATTCATGCTACATCACAAAGTTTGATCAAGTCAGATTTGAACACTCAGGGTGAGGAGCACTCGGAGCCACCGACTCGTGATAGACTTAAACTTCAAAAACCTCTCTATGTATTTCCATCTGACCGATTCAACCCTTTCGGTCATACCTAGTTCATTGAGTTGATCTAGGTTTCCAATCTCGGTGCAACCGATTTGAACAATTCGTTCACACCAAGTTGCAGTAACTGCTTGCGATTCTGCATCTCGGTGCCACCGAGTCGTTCCACTCGGTCACACCGATATGGTCAGGATATATATACCCACGGGTCAATTTTTGGAAATTCCTCTGAAACCCTTCGCCCGCGTGTATCCTGCTTTGCTGACTCGAGTCTCCGGATCATCTCCTCATCGCCAGCGACCTCCTGCCGTTGGTCTCCGCCACCGTCAACGGGAATATTCACCGCTGTTGCCGCCGTAGAGAGCTCATCGCCAAGTTAGGGTATGAGTTCGATCCTTTGTGCTTTTCTCACTCTGATTCTTAGCACAAAGACAATGCCATGATTCTTACCACGTATGAGACCATTCTATCCAGCAAAAACTTCCTTTAGATTAGTTTTGATTCGAAAATTTAGGGTTAGGTTTCTGCCGAACTCATCTCAAACTGACCGAGTTGTAGAAATCGGTCTCACCTATTTGGCTCAGGCCATAGCACTTTTTTTCGGTCCGACTGAAACTTGCAAATCGGTGTGACCGAGTTCAACTCTCAGTGAAACCCTAGCAATCTCGGAGTCACCGAACTAAAGGAAATATGCCCTAGAGGCAATAATAAAGTTTTTATTTATATTTCCTTATATCATGATAAATGTATATTATTCATGCTAGAATTGTATTAACCGGAAACTTAGTACATGTGTGAATACATAGACAAACAGAGTGTCACTAGTATGCCTCTACCTGACTAGCTCGTTGATCAAAGATGGTTTAGTTTCCTAGCCATGGACAAAGAGTTGTCGATAAACGGGATCACATCATTAGAGAAGGATGTGATTGACTTGACCCATCTGTTAGCTTAGCACTTTGAACGTTTAGTTTACTGCTATTGCTTTATCCATAACTTATACATGTTCCTATGACTATGAGATTATGCAACTCCCGAATACCGGAGGAACACTTAGTGTGCTATCAAACGTCAGAACGTAACTGGGTGACTATAAAGATGCTCTACAGGTGTCTCTGATGGTGTTTGTTGAGTTGGCATAGATCGAGATTAGGATTTGTCACTCCGTGTATCGGAGAGGTATCTCTGGGCCCTCTCGATAATGCACATCACTATAAGCCTTGCAAGCAATGTGACTAATGACTTAGTTATGGGATGTTGCATTAAGGAACGAGTAAACAGACTTGCCGGTAACGAGATTGAACTAGGTATTGAGATACCGATGATCGAATCTCGGGCAAGTAACATACCGATGGCAAAGGGAACAACGTATGTTGTTATGCGGTTTGACCGATAAAGATCTTCGTAGAATATGTAGGAACCAATATGAGCATCCAGGTTTCGCTATTGGTTATTGACCAGAGATGAGTCTCGGTCATGTCTACATAGTTCTCGAACCCGTAGGGTCCGCACGCTTAACGTTCAGTGATGATCGGTATTATGAGTTTATGTGTTTTGATGTATCGAAGCCAGTTCGGAGTCCCGGATATGATCACGGACATGAAGAGGAGTCTCGGAATGGCCGAGACATAAAGATCGATACATTGGAAGCCTATGTTTGGACATCAGAATGGTTCCGGGTGAGTTCGGGCATATACTGGAGTACCGGGAGCTTACCGGAACCCCACGGGGAGTATATGGGCCTTATTGGGCCATAGTGGGAGAGAGGAGAACGGAGCATAGGAGGGGGCGCGCCCTCCAAGACCAGTCCGAATTGGGTGCCCCCCTTTTTCCTTCCCCTCTCTCCCCCTTCCTTCCTCTCCTAATCCAACTAGGGAAGGGGGGGATCCTACTCCCGGTAGGAGTAAGACTCCCCTTGGGCGTGCCATAGAGGGGCCAGCCCTTCCCCTCCTCCACTCCTTTATATACGGGGACGGGGCACCCCATAGACACACAAGTTGATTGTTTAGCCATGTGCAGTGCCCCCCTCCATAGATTTCCACCTCGGTTATATTGTTGTAGTGCTTAGGCGAAGCCCTGTGCTGGTAGCTTCATCATCACCGTCATCACGCTCGTGCTGACGAAACTCTCCCTCGACACTCAGCTGGATCTAGAGTTCGTGGGACGTCACCGAGCTGAACGTGTGCAGATCGCGGAGGTGTCGTACCTTCGGTGCCAGGATCGGTCAGATCATGAAGACGTATGACTACATCAACCGCGTTTTCATAACGCTTCCGCTTATGGTATACGAGGGTACATGGACACCACTCTTCCCCTCTCGTTGCTATGCATCACCTAGATATATCTTGCGTGTGCGTATGATTTTTTTTGAAATTACTGCATTTCCCAACAGTGGCATCCGAGCCAGGTCTATGCGTAGATGTTATATGCACGAGTAGAACACAAAGGAGTTGTGGGCGTGGGTATATACATATTGCTTGCACTACAAAAAAAGACACATCGGTGACATTTTGGGCCGAACGAATTTTTTTTCTGTCATACATATGACACTTCTATGATGAAAATTGTGACAAAACCCGGTATCATCATAGATGTGGTGGGCTCCTACTTCTATGACAAAAAATCATGACAGAAAATGGGCTTTTCTTCCTGGGCGGGCCGGAGACGCAGCTGCATGACATTCTTTGGGCCGTCCATGACGAAAAAACCGTGGTAGAAGCGAGAGGAGGAAAATTTCGGGGAGTTCCCGGTTACGGTGGGAGGTCGGGGGCCGAGCGATGCGCGTTTCTCTCTCATACACGTACGTGCATGTGTGTGAGGCGTTGGCTCTAACTGATCCTGAGCGAGGCGTTGGGCTCTAACTGAACCTGAGCGATTGCACTGCAGGCTACGCGTTACTGAACCCGAGCGATCGATCGATGGCTATTAACTGAACCCGATCAAGCGATTCCTTCGCTACTGCTGCTAACTGAAGCCGATCGATGCTGCCTCTGGATGAACAATGAGCGTTGCGGGGGTGGGGGGGGTGGATGAACATTTCCCGGTGGGGGTGGATGAATAGGACCTCGTGGTGTTGCCTCTGGATGAACAGGACCCCGATCGATCGAGCCGATTGGGGCTGGATGAACAGGACCCCGTGGAGGGCTGGATGAACAGGACCACCCCGTGGAGGGCAGGATGAACAGTAGATGGTGGAGGGCAGGATGAACAGTATCCCGTGGAGGGGTGGTTGAACAGGAGCCCGTGGAGAGGGCTGGTTGAACAGTAGCCGGTGGAATAGCGCGCGGTGGAGGTTGGATGAACAGGAGCCCGTGGATGAACAGTCGCAGGTGGAGGCTGGAGGAGGTCGACGGTGGATGAACAGTAGCTCATGGAGGCTGGAGGGGGTCAACGGTGGAGATGAACAGTATCCCGTGGAGTCCCGTTTTGCAGTACGCCACACCCGTCCCGATGAACAGGACCCCCGTTTCGACCGTAGCGCTCCAACACAAGTCTGTTTCGTCCGCTTTGCGGTACGCCACACCCCTCCCGATCAACAGGACCCCCGTTTCAACCGTAGGAGGTCCGTTTCCTCCGTTTTGCGGTACGCCAGACCCGTCCCGATGAACAGGATCCCGTTTTGAATGTGGCCGGTCGAACACAAGGCCGTTTCCTCCGTTTTTCGGTACGCCAGGCCTCGTTTCCATCGCCCGTACCGTCCAAGCCCTCCTGATGAACACGACGCATTCCATTGCCTCCCCATGAACACGACGCATTCCGTTGCCTCCCCATGAACACGACGACGACGTTGTTTCTCCGTTCCGACCCAGCCATGTACATGAGCCCTGGTCGTACGTATGCGCGAGTAGGCGTTCGAGACCCCGCCCGTATGTACACATACGTGGCTGTATTTTCTTTCTTGCACCCTGGCCGCTGTACGTACATGTAAATGCTACGTGTGCGCCTCTACTACAACACGTGTGCGCCTCTACTACGACACGTGCGCGCCTCTACATCGACCAGTATGTACGTACACGTTCGCGACCACAATGACAACGCTACGTATGCTTCGACCAGGTGGGTCCCGACTGTCAGGCACTTCCTTGCCTGCGAAGATGTAGCTGGTGGGTCCCAGCAATCAGGGGGCAAATCGTTTTTTTGCCCGGACACACTTCCTTGCGTGCGAAGATGTAGCTGGTGGGTCCCAGCAGTAAGGGGGAAACATTTTTTTCGCAAAATACGGTGGCCCGTCCGGCGGGTCCCGCTGTCAGGTGGAGGAATATTTATTTTGCACGTAATAAGGAGGCACTTCCTTGCTGCGGCCGTGGACTCAGCTGTCAGCCTCTCCACGTACAGTCCACGTCCGATGGAAGCCGTTCCTTGACCACATTGACCACGCTGCACCGAGAGCATCAGGGCGGTGGACGACGGCGAGGCCTAGGAAGGGGACGACATGAAGCCGGGGAAGACGCGGCAGTGGATGCCCACGCGTAGAGGAGTACGAGGGTTCACTGGTTCGCTGCAGTGTGAGGCTGTCGTCGCCATAGAATAACAGGGGGTATGGGTGAGTAGAGGGATGGCCTGGCCAGCGGTGGGAGTAGTAGGGGGCGGTGAGGCCTCCGCCACATCGCAGCCGCCCACGGGAGGCAGGAGCACGAGGCACGACCGGTGCTGGTTTGGGCGGCTGGAGCAAGAAGACCAGAGGTTGAAGAAGCACTAGGGCCGTTGGATGGACATCGTACGGTCACTTGAGCTAGAATCGTGCATATTGACTAAGTTGACAAAGCCCTCCGCCCCCGTCAACTTAGTAGGCCCACAAGTCAGCCTCCCACCAAGGTGGGTCCCAGCTAGCAGGGGTATTCATTTTTTTGAGCGTAATAAGGAGGCACTTCCTTGCGTGCGAAGATATAGCTGGTGGGTCCGAGCTATCAGTGGCAGTAACGTTTTTTCGCGAAATACAGAGGCCCTTTCGGTGGGTCCCTGATGTCAGGGGAGGAATCATTATTTTGCGCGTAATAAGGAGGCCTTTCCTTGCGTGCGGCCGTGGACCCAGCTGTCAGCCTCTCCATATACATTCCACTTCAGATGCATGTCGGTCGTTGACCACGTTGACCATGCCGCGCCGAGAGCACCAGGGCGGTGGACGACAGCGAGGCCTAGGAAGGGGATGACACGGAGGCAGGGAAGACTCGGCAGTTGTTTCCCACACAGAGGGGAGTACGACTGTACGAGGGTTTATTGGTTCATCTGTCGTCGCTGGAGAATAACAGCAAGTGTGGGTGAGTAGAGGGATGGCTAGGCCAGCGATGGGAGTACGGTCGGGCGCTGAGGCCTGTGCGGCAGCACAGCCGGCCGCGAGGAGGAGGGAGCAGGCAGTCCGCCGGTGCTTGTTTGAGTGGCTGGAGCAGGAAGAGCAGATATTGAAGAAGCACGACGGCCGTTGGATGGACATCCAACAGTCAGTGCTTGTGCGTCAACCTATTTTTTTAGGAAAGCCTCAAATCTATGGAAAACAGCATACAACCCATCTGCCATTATTTCTAATAATTTACAGCCCATTTGCTAATTCTTAAGGTTTTTTTGGAGCCCACACTCTTTTTGTTAGCATTACAGCCCATATTGTGGCCACGGTTAAAAATTATACGAAATTTTGCATATTTCGGTGCGGTCCGAACTGTTTTTAATCCCGAAATTTCGACTCACATTCAAACTGATTTTAAAAATAAATGTAAATCAATATAAAATCCAACAAATTGTCCACGCATAAAAATTAATGTAATTTAAAATCTCAAAATGAAAAAAAAGATATTTTAAACTAATTGCTGGTTTGATGTGTTTTAAAAATGTACAGCCCATTTCTCATTACTGATGGGCCATTTTCTCGGCCAGCCGAATGAAGCTCTCCTTGTCTTGAAAGATTTGCAGCCCAACAGGCCTGACAAAGCGACTTACTTGGCAAATCACAAAAAACTGGGTTGTGGCCGTGGACCCAGCTGTAAGCCTCTCCACGTATAGTACTCTTCTGATGGAAGTCGGTCGTTGACCACATTGACCACGCCGCGCCGAGAGCACCAAGGCGGTGGACGATGGCGAGGCCTAGGAAGGGGACGACGCAAAGCCGACGAAGATGCGGCAGTGGATGCCCACGCGGAGAGGAGTATGAGGGTTCACTGGTTCGGCTGCGGTGTGAGGCTGCCGTCGCCGTAGAATAACAGGGGGTGTGGGTGAGTAGAGGGATAGCATGGGCCAGCGGTGGGAGTAGTAGGGGGCGGTGTGGCCTCCGCGGCATCACAGCCGGCCACGAGAGGCAGGAGCACGCAGCATGACCGGCGCAACTTTGGGCGGCTGGAGCAAGAAGACCAGAGGTTGAAGAAGCACTACGGCCGTTGGATGGACATCGTACGGTCACTGGAGCTAGAATCGTTCATATTGACTAAGTTGACAAAGCCCTCCATCCTCATCAACGTAGTAGGCCCACAAGGCAGCCTCCCACCAGGTTGGGTCCCAGCTAGCAGGGGGGTATTCATTTTTCTGTGCATAATAAGGAGGCACTTCCGGTGGGTCTGAGCTGACAGCGGGGGGGAACATTTTTTTCGCGAAATACTGTGGTCTGTCCGGTGGGTCCCAGCAGTCAGGGGCAAACCTTTTTTTGGGAAATACGGTGGCCCGTCCGGTGGGTCCCAGCAGTCAGGGGGAAACGTTTTTTCCGCGAAATACTGGTGGCCCATCCGGTGGGTCCCTGCTGTTAGGTGGAGGAATAATTATTTTGCGCGTAATAAGGAGGCACTTCCTTGTGGCTGCCGTGGACCCAGCTGTCAGCCTCTCCACGTACAGTACTCTTCCGATGGAAGTCGGTCGTTGACCACATTGACCATGCCGCACCAAGAGCACCACGGCGGTGGACGACGGCGAGGCCTAGGAAGGGGACGACGCGGAGCCGGGGAAGACGTGGCAGTGGATGCCCATGCGGAGAGGAGAATGAGGGTTCACTGGTTCGGCTGCAGTGTGAGGCTGTCGTCGCCGCAGAATAACAGGGGGAGTGGGTGAGTGGAGGGATGGCCTGGCCAGCGGTGGGAGTAGTATGGGGACGGTGAGGCCTCTGCGGCAGCACAGCCGACCACGGGAGTCAGGAGCATGCGGCACGACCGGCGCTGCTTTGGGCGGCTGGGGCAAGAAGACTAGAGGTTGAAGAAGCACTACGGCCATTGGATGGACATCGTTGACCACGCCACGCCGAGAGCACCAGGGCGGTGGACGACGGCGAGGAATACGAAGGGAACGACACGGAGCCGGGGAAGACACGGCAGTGGCTGCCCACGCAGTGGAGAGTACGAGGGTTGACTGGCTCGGCTGCCGTCGCTGGAAAATAACCGGAGGTGTGGGTGAGTAGAGGGATAGACGGGCCTGGGATGCGAGTATGATGGGGCCGTGAGGCCTTCCCGGCAACACTGCCGGCCACGGGAGGCGGGAGCAGGCGGTTCCGACGGCGCTGGTTTGGGCGGCTGGGGCAGGAAGATCAGAGACTGAATAAAGCACGATTGTCGATTGACATCGAACGGTCTGACGGGGTAGAGTCGATTGTTGACTAAGTTTCTTTTTTGAGAAACCTTGTGTACGCATGAACTTAGTAGGCCCACAAGTCAGCCTCCAAATCAGTGGCACACAACATAAAGCCCATTTGCTATTTTTTTATAATTTGCAGCCCATTTGCTAATTCTTAAGTAATTTATTACAGCCCATTTTCTGCCCAGGACCACGGTCAAAAAGTCCAACCTTATTTTGCATATTTCGGTGGAGTCCGAACTGTTGTAATCCCGAAATGATAAACATTTTTTAAGAACTTATTGATTTGCCAAAAAAATCATTTTGTTTTTGTAAGCAAATAAGACGTGGGACAATTTAGTTGGTTTAAGGGAAAACCAGTGGTAAAAAAATCAGCGCTGGGTGGGAAAAAACAACAAAAATAAGGATGTAAATATGAAAAGGGAATTTTATGTGTTTTCAATCTAATGATACGTGTATATGAACTAGTAAAACTATAGGTAGAGATTAGAAAATGGATGTAGGACATGCGTTTCAAGAGGAAAATAGAACTGGGCTGTGTGTTTGATTCAGTCAAAAAAACTGCCTGCGGATGTTGTAAGACAAAATATAACTAACGCTGGCGGGCCAGAGGCCAGTAGATACCTGCTGGATCTTTGTGCCCCGTTGTCGTCATGGGTTGGGCCTGTTAAAAACAAAACAACCCTGGGCAATCTACAGCCCAGTTGAAACTTGCTCGACCTGAAAAAACAATATACATGCTCAATAAAGAAGAGAATTCTGCAAGTACAGACTGATAACTAGGATGCATCACGGATATTATTTTTTAACGTGATAATAAGTGCATGCACTTGTTTCGAAAAAATCGGAGAACTGGGAATTCGAACAGTGGGTGCTTATGCTACCCGTCAAATAAAAATCAGGTGCCTAAAAATTCGTTTCGAAATAAATGATTCAGCTTTATATCCACGTCGACCCTCGGCATGATGTTTGGAAGCAAATGCAAGTTCATACCAAAAGATCGTTAACAACAATACCAACTTGCGGATGACAAGGTAGTACAACTACCAATACCAAACTAACTTATAATATTTTTACTCCTGGCCCTAGTGTTCGTCTGGTAGAAAATCTTGCAGAGGACTAGCTCCCGCTCCTTCTCTTGCTCCAGGTCCCCGAGGTGGTACTGGTGCATCACCCAGTTGGTCCTCTGCTGGTCGAAGTTCTTGTTGGTGTGCGGCACCAGAACCTTTTTTGCTGCCTGTTTGCCGGCCGTTGACCATCACCGGCAAGGTATTGCCGGTCTTGTGCCACATCGCGTGCATGTCGCACTTCGACTATATCTTGCGACGCGTCCACGCGCCCCTTTTGAACGCCTTGGAATTGCACTGTAAGAAATGCTTCCTTAGGCCACTCGGTGTGATACCTGCAGTATTGTGGAATATAGGTTTTAGTGTACCTAGTTGGCATTTTCACAACATCTTTGGCATGTTGGAGTCACTTGTTTCACTTTTTATTAACTGTCAAATTGTAATTGCTTCACCAGGTCTGCGTCTAAAAAGAAAAATAGAGCTATAAACAAAGGAATATGTTTGTGCAAGTAGACGGCCGATCGGTGTCTTACCTGGAAGTTTCTCAGGTTGGGTGTAACATATGTCGTGCTCGCTGTCGATGGTTGGTATGAACAAATCGATGAGAGACTGAAATCTCGCGCTGTCAGCACTCACTTTGGCCTCAAGGTGTTCGATCAGCTCCTGATCCGTGGGATCGAACTTGACGCTAGCCGGCAGCACGGGCCAATCTTTCTTCGACTTGCATCGATAACTCCAGTTATATGGTACTCAATGTATGATTAATCGACTGTTTTAAGTGAATGATGAAAGATTTCGACAGATAAGTGGTACTCCAAATCTGAAGTCCAGAATACCCGAACACGTCACCTGGATTCTTGTGTCACCTCACGCGCAGCGTGTTGTCACGTCAATTCAACATGTGGACATGATGAATAATTTGACCGACTTATACTAGTACTGCTACTGTACTACTTACTAGTCGTATTTAGTGTCACGATTTATATATAGGTTTAACTAACAAGTACGCACTTGAAGCCTAACTGATATATATATATATGGCTTCTGCACAGCATCTCCATCATCATTATCAGTACATCCTACGCAGGTGAGTTAGGATGCACTTGATCCCAGGAAGGTATCTATCCTTCAAACTAGAGGAGTGCTTCAAACTAACAACAATACATAATATCCAACAAAAGAGGGTCGTGCTACAGCAGCAGAATACATGGCTCAGTCTAGATATCAGCACGAATCAACTTGTGCATATTTGCTATTGGCATGAACCACATCGCCGCATGTCGGGTTTGCAAAAGCCATCCATCGCATGGAAGCTTGATGCCTTTCACACACTGAAGATTATCTAGCAACAAGCTGTGTCGACGAATCTCTGGATATGGTGATTCATGAAACCCATGGTATGATGCGTAAACACAGCCCCCTCGCGAATGGAAGTTGCGTAGCATAGTAATCATCGCCGGTGATATGATCGATGATTGGTTGGATGATCGGATAATTGAGCCCGAGGAACAAGGAGTGGTTGCCGAGGCTGTAAACCCGCCACCAGTTGAATACGCCTGGCCCAACGGAGCTGGGATCTTTCTCGAACATGAAGCAACCATAGCCATCAATGTCACGAACGCCCCACGCATTGTACTGCATGTGGTTTGATGTAATGGTTTGGTCAATTTGGTACGTGCGAATGAGCATCAAATGACCGCTGTCAGCTGAACGAGCGATAAACCATCACCCATCCGCTGGTATGATTCCAGGTCCTGGAATCATGAAGGCCAGCGCATTTGCGTCTTCTGCAACAATTCAAATTGGAGACCAAAAGGACAAAAATAAACAATCATGTTCAGAGTATGTGTGGAATTAAGATTATTATAATAGTGACACATATTATAGACAGAGAATTGCAATGCCGTGGTCATAATCATACCCCAAGTTAAAAAAATAAGCCAATAGCTTTCATATTCTAGCAATATGTCATGGTTCAAACATCATGTAACAATGACAGGAAAACAGCTATGACAGCGCCTACTCATATTCTACCATAGCACTTACTACTACTGATCTCATATCAACTCTAAGCAATAACATGCGTTGTTATAAAAATCTTGTAAACAAGAGTAACATATAGCAATCATGATGTTATGCTCATAATATGTATTCTAACAATCATTAGATGCCAATTGTTCTCATATCAACTCTAACAATAACATGTGTGGTCATAAAAATCTAGGAAATGAGAAGAACATATAGCAATGATGTGGTTATA
Source organism: Triticum aestivum (assembly GCF_018294505.1). Lineage (NCBI taxonomy): Eukaryota > Viridiplantae > Streptophyta > Magnoliopsida > Poales > Poaceae > Triticum > Triticum aestivum. Next base: position 79,804,584 of record NC_057797.1, read on the forward strand.
GACATGCTATGCGTTCTAAATTTGTAACAAATGAACAGGCAGTCTTATTCATAAGGTAAAGATGAGATGAGATAGAACAATTACACGACGATAGATTCCACCAATATAGGTAGCCAATCTGTGTGTCAACCGCGTAAACGATGCCATCGTGCACTATAGCATCAGACAGAAATGTTTCCTCAACAGGATTGATGATGAGCCATAACCATGTATGGTGACCGGATTCCAGATAGACTAATCCCTTGTTGAACAAGGCAATGAGCTTGTAGTCCATGTAGTCTTCTAATGGTGTGGGCACTTCGCAGATTACAACTTTCTGCAAACAGAGGTCGAGCCAAAAGCTTGACGCATCTCGTGCGTAGTAGGCAGGAGTGTCCGGCGGGCCACGAGGCTCGATGGCGGTGGTATCCAACGATGGAAGGGTGATCTCTCGCTGGGTGTAGATATCCACGAGACGCCACGGACTACCAGTGTGGTGGATGAGGACGATCCAGTTGGCCTTCATGCCCGCCCAGTAGTGGCCGCGCATGAAGGACAGGTGGACGGGTAGTGGTAGCATGTCGAGGGGCACCGCAACAACCTCCGTAGGATCGTCAAGTCGGTGTCTGGGCCACCTGCGAGGATCGGGCATCAGCAAGCAGGGTGTCTTTAAAAGAGCCGGCTGGTTGCAGACAAGTAGACGGTACAAAGACACCGAGCATGTGGCCAGACGGATGGTGCTGAGTAGGTCCATACGACTATAGATCTGCTCCAAGAGAACATCGGGGAGGAAATTCCAATCGCGGCTCTGCATGTCAGTCGGTTCTGCCATTGGGGTTTTCGGTGCCTGCGAGCCAGCGGGGAAGTGGATTCGGGAGGGCGAGCGAAGAAGCTTCTCCTCGTGTGGCCGAGCAGTGAGCGGGGGGATATGGTACGCGCAAGCTACCAAGGAAGATGGCGCGGGCGGGCGAGCAGTGAGCGGGGGTAAATGGTGTGCGGCCGACGATGGGGAAGAGAGGAGGAAGAAGAAGAGAGGAGGAAGAAGAGTGGAAGACGGGGAAGAAAGTGCATTCAATCTCAATTCTACTACTCCCTCCATCTAGGTGTGTAAGTCACCTTACGAAAACCAAATAATCCCAAAACACTTAGGCACCGTACATTAACTCCCTTCTCGTTTTTTGTTTTGTGGCATATCAACCAATAAGATATGTGGGCTGTGCATGCTTTCAATGACTTGAGACTACCAAACATAACCGACTGATTTAGTAACACCAACACGCTGGTTCAGCTTATTAATTACGTGTCCCATCTACTGCAGTGTGTATTGTCACTTCACTGCGAAGACTAGTTTAATAGTTCTCTCTGGCCGAGATGGGGAATAAATGGATCGCGAGGACTTCCTTTCTACAGTATCCCTATGCCTCTACGCTCACTTCACTCATTTTTCTCCGTACCTAGTCACTTGTTGAAATTTATAGCCAAATGGACATGTCAATGGGAGGGAGTAAGCCCCATGCATGCAACATGCAACACTCACACGTACACATGGACGCACGCAACACTCACGCACCCATGCGGCACACAGCACACGACGCAACACACACGCTCACGCTCAAGTGCTCAACCTACTCCCTACGTCCGTGAAAGACTGTACATTTAGAGATTTACACATTGACCAGGGCATAATTAACGCCCAAAAGTAGCAGACTTATGTGTGCATGCGGCCATTGAGATAAGAAGATTAAATGAAGGCCGTTGCATGCTGTAATTAAGGATAGACATGTAGCCTATACCTACAACACAAGTTGGTGCATTAGTCAATAAATATCGATTTAGATTAAAGGCTAAACACATTGGAAGTGTAGATGTACATCATGTAGTACACTCTTTGTTGGAAGACCGAGGGAGGACACGTGCATGCACTCACATACACAGCCAGGGCGGTTCGCGCGCAAGGGTTGGACTCGTGTCGCGCCTGTGTAAAGTTTTGTTTAACTGATTTCTTTGCTCTGCCAACTGACAGGTGGGACCCAGAAACCAGGTGACAATTTAACCAGTCAACAAAGTGCCACGTCGACTATGTGGCCGGTCAGTAGGGTGCAATACGGTGCTCTACGATGAGCTAGTGATCACATAATCGCCGCAAAACTATATATAGTGACCGTAAAGAGCGTACTGTTACATATGTTGACCGCCAGTGTATTTTTCTCGTTTCAAATTAAGCCATATTAATCGAAAAGGACGCAGTATGGACTACTACTACTACTAGTACTAGTACTGCTTTGATGTGTCCCGTCAACTCGCCGAACGAGGAGAAGCTTGCTTACTATGCCTCTCCCTCGCCCACGCGGGCGGTGGTTCGCAGGATGACGAGAGGGTTTTGACTATAGCGCCCTCTCCCTCTCCCTCTCCCTCTTCCTCGCCCTCGCCCTCGCGGTGGACGTGCAGCAGTTCAATCGGTGTCATATTGCCAGAAGCATATTGTATTGTAGTATCATCATTGTTGGACCTTCCGAAGAGGCGAAGAGCCAAGTGCAAGGTTCACATGAGTACGAACTGTTGAACCTCCTGAAGAGGCAAAGAGCCAAGCACAAGGTTTTATAGGAGTTGTCGTCCTAGTAAGAGTGTACTAGTACAACTATAGTGAACGATGCTACTGTATGATGCCGCCACGTCACGTATATCCAAAGATGTGCCACCTTTTTTTCTCAAAGAGCGTGTTGGAGCCCGTGCAACAACCACACAAGTTGCACGTACACATAACACATTTACTAGTAATAAATTCTAAAGGACAAATGCCAGTATGCCACACAAGTTCATCTCCAACTCATGTGATAAATTTGTGCACGACTAATCTACATATATTCACAGCGCTACCGTCCACAATTACCGTACTCCACATACACGTTATAGATGGGCTACATGTCCTCCTCCAGGTTCCAGTCCCAGGTGTTCTTCATGGATGGCACGATCCATAGCGGTGGGCAACGGGAATCATTGTCACAGCTTTCTAGTCCGGTTCCACACGATAGAGACTCATCCAAGCTGAATCGGCATAAACCAGGGATAGCGTGTCCCAGCATGTCGTTCATCCGGCGGTGCGCACTGAAGACACAACCATGATTCATGAACGGCAGGCCTTTCGTGTCGTGCACGGAAGGTGGCATCCGCTTCACAATGGGGTAGCTGTCCCCGATGAAAAGCGAGTACTCTCCAAGAGTGTTCCTCGGCACCCACGTAGCATCACGGGGGTCGAACTCGGCGTCGTTCATCTGGTACACACGGCATCCCAGATCTGGACACATGGTGATGTACATAGTCAAGGTCCATGCATAATAATGTTGTGCTCAAATGTGGCGGTCAGTAATACTGTGCAGCAAATAGTACTACTCTAGTATAGAGGAAGTAAAATAACCGGCTTATTATATATAGCCACTCTTGGCTACATGGATGAGATAGTAAGACATGGAAAAACAAAAATGGTGGCAGCTAGTGGGTTCAAGTCTTCAAGGGTCTAGCTAGCTATACGCGTCCTCCAAGGTAAAAAGTAATCCTACTAGTACTACAAAGTATACTACTAGTACAACAATGAGAGAGAAGGCGAGAGGGTTAAAAAATGGAATACCTGGGTAGATGGTGACGGTCCGATCGTGGTAGATTATGTGACCATGTTGCACATCAGTGGTACCATGGGTAACGACTGCTAAGATAGTTGATCCCAATATGCCAAAGTCAGCTACAAGGTTCCAGGTTAGACCGAATCGCGGATGCAAATGCACATCCAGGATCGGCGATCTTATGTTGATCGGGGGATGACCGGTCCCTGCAAAATAATGGAGTACCGTTAGGGATGCAAATGATGGTTTGTGCATTCCGTTTGTAATCTCCCGTACTGTAGGATGGCAACCAGATGAAACAAGTCCCCTGGCTTGTCACCGCGAAGATGTAGCCTAGATGGCGCACGGCGTCTTTGAACGTGTAGGGGTACAAATCTGCCGCTGCCAACATGCGCCAGCCTCTGCCGTTACTGCCTCCTGCATTGATGGCAATCCTTATGTTGAACACCATGATGAGATAGTAATCGTCGTAGCCGCGTCACTTTGTCAGCGGGTCCACAATTGCTATCTTCTTCAATCTCATGTAGGCATCATCATACGTATTCTTGCCCAGCCAGTCCGGAAGGCCGATCCCAATGGTGGAGAAGGGGTCTACCGGAACGGCCACACTGCTGTGGATGTTGTGCAAAATGATGGTGGTATCCGGCCGGAGGTATGCAAGCCAATCTTCGTTGGCACCGACCCAGACCTATATATACGACGGTGGGCATCGGAGAAATTACGGGATGGAAATGGAATAACTATGTACTACATGATCAAACTCCATTACTGACCTGCTCATCGGACAAAATCCGACTACCTCTCAAAGTCGGCAACTCTAGCGGAGTCAACGTGCAACCATGGCCAGGGAGCGGTGGACTGTTCGAAGGATTATCCCATAGAAGAACCTTCTCCTCGAGGATGCATGGAAGACCAACAAGCATGGCATGTTTAAGCAGCGTCTTGAAAAAGTTGGTGCAGGAAGCACCGAGTCCTGCGGCGGTGAGGACGTCGGAGCGGCGTGCGATTTCTCCCATAGGATCGTCGTGGAGTACGGCCCGGCGGCGCCTATGATTCATGGCTCTTTCCACTTCTGAGTTTGTAGCGGATAATCTATATGCATCCTCTATAGGGGTATTATCCGGCGCCTGCCCCATATCGGCTTCCGCCTCCATGTCCGGTCCTGGCGCCCAACTGGTGGAAGCTTGATTGGCAGCATCACCGGACATATTCCGGCGAGCATTTTTTCTATTAAAGAAATGCGGGCGTCGTTACATTTTGAGAAGGACAACAACCATGGAGCGGGGTTTTTTCTATACCTTTGCACCAGCGTATCCGTCCTGACCACCTTCCTTTTTGGCCTACCCGACCTCAGCGCCACTTGTTGGCGAGTTGCTGCGGGTTCGGCAGGGCGTCCCGAATGCCTTCCCTGTAAAAATGCCTAAAAGGGGATCCTAGTTTTGGAGTTGGGACTTTTTGATTTTTCTTACCTGCGATGTAGGGAGCAGTCCGGGATAGTCGGCCGTAATGGCCACCAGGGCATCGTCGCAGCTTAACTGATAGAACTGCTGGTCTATCAGTTCCACGGGGATAACCGGATCTTCTTCAAGTCCGGAATCAAGGGCCCGGTCAGGGTCCTATTTTTGTGGAGAAGGGCTGCTGACCTCCTTTATGGCTTTTCGCAATTCCTGCCGCAAAGTGGCAAGGTGAATACTTATGACTAAGAATGCGGGAAAAATGGGGGCAGGGAGATATAACTTACCCAGCTTGGAGGATTGTACATGGAGAACCCATCACGTGGCTTGATGCGGGTGAACTCCTCTTCCTCACCCTTGAACAGTTCGGACAGAATTTTCGCTAGAGCGGCAGCATTGTTCGGACCCTTATGCCCGCAGCGGGTGGCGTCATCCGCCCCGTTATAACACCACAAGGGGTGCCCACGATATTGAAGTGGCTGCACTCCCCGCATTATGCAAATTGACATAACTTCGATTATTGTCAATCTTGATCGAGCCAGTGCTTTGATCTGGTTCATTAGATAGAGGACTTCTCCGTTGTCTTCCGCCTGGGGGCTCCGTGGGCGCCAACTTCGGCGCTTCTTCAAAGGAGCATTGTTGAACTTAGGAAGACCTCGCCAAACAGGGTCCAGAAGGGGGACGCCCTCCATATAAAACCATTCTAAAGGCCAGTCTTCGGACATCTTCTTCGGGGTAACGGACAGGTATCCGGTATCGGCGATGCACCATATTTCGGCTCCACCCACTTGATAAAGTGATTCCCTCTGTGTGCGAGGGACAAGTCAGAATAGCCTTTTCAATAGCTCAAAGTGAGCCTCGCAGCCCAGGAACAACTCGCAGAGAGCAACATAGCCGGCGATATGTAGAATGGAGGCAGGGGTGAGATTGTGTAATTGGAGACCGTAGAACTCCAGGAGCCCGCGGAGGAACGGATGAATTGGAAATCCGAGTCCCCTTAGTAAATAAGGAACAAGGCAGACCGGTTCCCCCATGAAGGGACAAGGAAAGCTCTCCGCTTGCGCCCCGCCATTATAGGTGGCAAGCCCGGCTCGAACGGGCACCATATACGCCGGAGGGAGAAATCCCTTAGTCTGTAGCTCGACTAATCGACTGTGCGGGACTGAACACCTCTCCCAATCACCGGGCTTAGGGCTACGGGGGCGGGAGGAGGAGCTGCGGAGGTCGGCCATGCTGGAATGGATCTTTCCGAAACACGCTCTAATGAATTCTCGCTGGGGGAGGATGGTATGGATCGGGTCTAAGAATCCCCATTCCTTTAATAGACAATTTATTTATCTGGCTAGGGGGTGAAGGTAAAAACGCCTTGGCGCCTCGTATTCATTCGACGCGTGGGAGAAAGCCCTTATTGGGCACAAAAGCCAAGAGGTTCAACATTTATGGAGCCGGACACTGCTTACGAACCCTTGAAAGTTGGAGAAGAACCCGCCTTGCAATGTCGAAGACAACACTGCGTGCCGGACTCATCGTCATTGAAGCCTGGTTCGGGGGCTACTGAGGGAGTCCTGGATTGGGGGGTCTCCGGACAGCCGGATTATATCCTTTGGCCGGACTGCTGGACTATGAAGATACAAGATTGAAGACTTCGCCTCGTGTATGGATGGGACTCTACTTGGCGTGGAAGGCAAGAGAGGCAATACGGATATGTATATCTCCTCCTTTGTAACCGACCTTGTGTAACCCTAGCTCCCTCCGGTGTCTATATAAACCGGAGGGTTTTAGTCCGTACAACAACAGACAATCATACCATAGGCTAGCTTCTAGGGTTTAGCCTCTCTGATCTCATGGTAGATCTACTCTTGTACTACCCATATCATCAATATTAATCAAGCAGGACGTAGGGTTTTACCTCCATCAAGAGGGCCCGAACCTGGGTAAAACTTCGTGTCCCCTGCCTCATGTTACCATCCGCCTAGACGCATAGTTCTGGACCCCCTACCCGAGATCTGCCGGTTTTGACACCGACACTGACCATAACGGGCCATCGTTAATAGGCCGTATTTGATGACACTATGAAAACGGCCCAATGTATTAACGGAACACAAACGGGCCAACTGTAACCACATGTTGAATTTGGCCCACAAGCACAAAATGACAGTAACGGGCCGTAAGTAAACGAATGCTGGAAATGAGCCCAAGAATAAATGGGCTCTGAGAAGGCCGAAAGACAACATGGGCTGGAAACGGCCCAACGGAATAACGGGCCGTTAATGGGTATAAAGTGATACACTGTTCATTACGGGACAGTTTCACCACGGGCCGTTAATGGGTGTAAAGTGATACACTGTTCATTACGGGCCAGTTTCACCACGGGTCGTTAGTAGGCCAAGAGTTACATAGGGCCTCATATGGGCCGAAAGACGTCATGGGCCATACATGGGCCAGAAGTGAAAACGGGCTGGAATCATATTGGATGGCCCAGATGACGCTACTGGGCCTAATTCGGATAGGGCGTAACGGGCCTTGGGTTAGCGGGCTGTAAATGGGCTATATTCGAACAGGCTGTTAACAGGCTTTCCATGGGCCAACCTGCCAGCTTTTGACCAAGTCAAACGGGCCGGCCTTTTCACAGGAATGGGCCTCTGTTGGGCCATACCACGTGTCAACGTATCATAGGTGCCTTTCGTCCAATGAGTGCTTGACATCTGTCCCAACGATGAGCCGACACGTGTTTCCTCCAGCCAATGATGATTTTACACGTGGAAAATCCCCATTGGTCGGGGCTGTTAACGGGTTATTGAATCCAAAACCCGACCTGATAGCTTAACAGCGTTCCGTTACAGTGGATGCCACGTGTCGGTCACCCTTGACGAAACCACTTCTGTGACGCGCGATTTATCGTCATGGAAGTGGACACTTCCGTGATGATAATTTTGGTGATGTCATGGAACACTTCTACGACAGCATAGGTATGACTATCTTGATTCCGTCATAAATTTGTCATGGATGTACATGCATGACAAAAAAAGCGATCTACTGTGACAAACACATATCATCACGGAAGTGTATTTTTTTTGTAGTGTTGCCGTCACTAGTTGATTCTAGATTCAGTGGTATTGTTGGATGAAACAGCTCAGACCGACATTACGCGTACGCTTACGCGAGACTGGTTCTACCAACATGCTTCGCACACAGGTGGCTGGTGGGTGTCAGTTTCTCCAACTTTACTTGAATCAGATTCAATGAACAGGGTTCTTTCTGAAGATCAAAAAGCAATCACTATACCGCGTTGTGGTTTTTGATGCGTAGGTAAGAACGGTTCTTGCTCAACCCGTAGCAGCCACGTAAAACTTGCAACAACAAAGTAGAGGACGTCTAACTTGTTTTTGTAGGGCATGTTGTGATGTGATATGGTCAAGACATGATGCTAAATTTTATTGTATGAGATGATCATGTTTTGTAACAGAGTTATCGGCAACTAGCAGGAGCCATATGGTTGTCGCTTTATTGTATGAAATGCAATCGCCATGTAATTGTATTACTTTATCACTAAGCGGTAGCGATAGTCGTAGAAGCAATAGTTGGCGAGACGACAACTATGCTTCGATGGAGATCGATGTGTCAAGCTGGTGACGATGGTGATCATGACGGTGCTTTGGAGATGGATATCAAAGGCACAAGATGATAATGGCCATATCATATCACTTATATTGATTGCATGTGATGTTTATCCTTTATGCATCTTATTTTGCTTAGTTCGGCGGTAGCATTATAAGATGATCTCTCACTAAATTTCAAGGTATAAGTGTTCTCCCCGAGTATGCACCGTTGCTACAGTTCGTCGTGCCGAGACACCGCGTGATGATCGGGTGTGATAAGATCTACGTTCACATACAATGGGTGCAAGCCAGTTTTGCACATGCGGAATACTTGAGTTAAAATTGACGAGCCTAGCATATGCAGATATGGCCTCAAAACACTGAGACCGAAAGGTCGAGTGTGAATCATATAGTAGATATGATCAACATAGTGATAAAAGTGAACGTAAACGGTATTGCAATGTGTTGAAACAAGGCCTAGGGTTCATACTTTCACTAGTGTAAGTTCCCTCAACAATACTAACATAATTGGATCATAAAACTATCCCTCAACATGCAACAAAGAGTCACTCCAAAGTCACTAATAGCGGAGAACGAACGAAGAGATTATGGTAGGGTACGAAACCACCTCAAAGTTATTCTTTCCAATCAATCCATTGGGCTATTCCTATAAGTGTCACAAACAGCCCTAGAGTTCGTACTAGAATAACACCTTAATATACAAATCAACCAAAACCCTAATGTCACCTAGATACTCCAATGTCACCTCAAGTATCCGTGGGTATGATTATACGATATGCATCACACAATCTCAGATTCATCTATTCAACCAACACAAAGGACCTCAAAGAGTACCCCAAAGATCTACCAGAGAATCACGATGAAAACGTGTGCCAACCCCTATGCATAGGTTCATGAACCCGCAAGTTGGTCACCTTAACATACATCAAGTGGCACGCGGTATCCCATTGTCACCATAGATATCCACGGCAAGACATACATCAAGTGTTCTCAAGTCTTTAAAGACTCAATCCAATAAGATTACTTCAAAGGGGAAACTCGATTCATTACAAGAGAGTAGAGGGGGGAGAAATATCATAGGATCCAAATATAATAGCAAAGCTCGCGATACATCAAGATCGTATCATCTCAAGAACACGAGAGAGAGAGAGAGAGAGAGATAGATCAAACACATAGCTACTGGTACATACCCTCAGCCCCGAGGGAGAACTACTCCCTCCTCGTCCTGGAGAGCACCGGGATGATGAAGATGGCCACCGTAGAGGGATTTCCCCCTCCGGCAGGGTGCCGGAATGGGTCTAGATTGGCTTCCGGTGGCTACGGAGGCTTCTGGCAGCGGAACTCCCGATCTATTGTGTGTTCTGGAAGTTTTAGGTCACGTGGGTATATATGGGTGCAGGAGGTACGTCGAGGGAGCCACGAGGGTCCCACGAGACAGGGGGGCGCGCCCCCCACCATCGTGAGCACCTCGTTCCTTCCTTGACGTAGGGTCCAAGCCCATCGGGTGTGTTTCCTTCCAAAAATAACTTCTCCAGTTGATTTCGTTCCGTTTCGACTCCGTCTGATATTCCTTTTCTTCAAAACACTGAAATAGGCATAAAACAACAAATCTGGGCTGGGCCTCCGGTTAATAGGTTAGTCCCAAAAATAATATAGAAGTGGAAAATAAAGCCCAATATTGCCTAAAGCAGTAGATAATATAGCATGGAGAAATCAAAATTATAGATACGTTGGACACGTATCAAGCATCCCCAAGCTTAATTCCTACTCGTCCTCGAGTAGGTAAATGATAAAAAGATAATTTTTCATGTGGAATGCTAGTTGACATAATTTCAATGTAATTCTTCTTACTTGTGATATGAATATTCAGATCCATAAGATTCAAGACAAAAGTTCATATTTACATAAAAATAATAATACTTCAAGCATACTAACAAAGCAATTATGTCTTCTCAAAATAACATGGCCAAAGAAAGTTATCCCTACAAAATCATATAGTCTGGCTATGCTCCATCTTCACCACATAAAATATTTAAATCATGCACAACCCCGATGACAAGCCAAGCAATTGTTTCATACTTTTGATGTTCTCAAACTTTTTCAATCTTCACGCAATACATGAGCGTGAGCCATGGACATAGCACTATAGGTGGAATAGAATGGTGGTTGTGGAGAAGACAAAAAGGGAGAAGATAGTCTCACATCAACTAGGCGTATCAACGGGCTATGGAGATGCCCATCAATAGATATCAATGTGAGTGAGTAGGGATTACCATGCAACGGATGCACTAGAGCTATAAATGTATGAAAGCTCAACAAAAGAAACTAGTGGGTGTGCATCCAACTCGCTTGCTCACGAAGACCTAGGGCAATTTGAGGAAGCCCATCATTGGAATATACAAGCCAAGTTCTATAATGAAAGATTCCCACTAGTATATGAAAGTGACAACATAGGAGACTCTCTATCATGAAGATCATGGTGCTACTTTGTAGCACAAGTGTGGTAAAAGGATAGTAGCATTGTCCCTTTTTTATTATTTTTTATATATTTTTTTATTTGGCCTTTCCCTTTTTTTTATTTGGCTTTTATTTTTTTATTTGGCCTTTCTTTTTTATGGCCTTTCTCTTTTTTGGGGGGGGGGGGCAATGCTCTATTGAATGATGATCATCACACTTCTATTTATTTACAACTCGATGATACAACTCGATACTTAGAAAAAGATATGACTCTATATGAATGCCTCTGGCGGTGTACCGGGATGTGCAATGATGCATGAGTGACATGTATGAAAGAATTATGAATGGTGGCTTTGCCACAAATACAATGTCAACTACATGATCATGCATAGCAATATGACAATGATGAAGCGTCATGATAAACTGTATGATGGAAAGTTGCATGGCAATATATCTCGGAATGGCTATGGAAATGCCATAATAGGTAAGTATGGTGGCTGTTTTGAGGAAGGTATATGGTGGGTTTATGGTACCGGCGAAAGTTGCGCGGTACTAGAGAGGCTAGCAATGGTGGAAGGGTGAGAGTGTGTATAATCCATGGACTCAACATTAGTCATAAAGAACTCATATACTTATTGCAAAAATCTATTATTTATCGAAACAAAGTACTACGCGCATGCTCCTAGGGGGATAGATTGGTAGGAAAAGACCATCGCTCGTCCCCGACTGCCACTCATAAGGAAGGCAATCAATAAATAAATCATGCTCCGACTTCGTTACACAACGGTTCACCATACGTGCATGCTACGGGAATCACAAAATTCAACACAAGTATTTCTCAAATTCATAACCACTCAATAGCATGACTCTAATATCACCATCTCCATATCTCAAAACAATTATAAAGTATCAAACTTCTCATAGTATTCAACACACTCATAAGAGAATTTTATTATTCTTGAATACCTAGCATATTAGGATTTTAAGCAAATTACCATGCTATTTAAGACTCTCAAAATAATATAAGTGAAGCATGAGAGTTCATCTATTTCTTCAAAATAAAACTACCACCGTGCTCTAAAGGATATAAGTGAAGCACTAGAGCATCGACAAACTGCTCCGAAAGATATAAGTGAAGGTCAATGAGTAGTTGAATAATTATGCAACCATGTGAAGACTCTCTAACATTTAATAATTTCAGATCTTGGTACTCTATTCAAACAGCAAGCAAAGCAAAATAAAATGATATCTAAGAATAGCAAACATCATGTGAAGAAGCAAAAACTTAGGATCAACCGATACTAACCGATAGTTGTTTAAGAAGAAAGGTGGGATGCCAACCGGGGCATCCCAAGCTTAGATGTTTGAGACTTCTTGAAATATTATCTTGGGGTGCTTTGGGCATCCCCAAGCTTGAGCTTTTGTGTCTCCTTAATTCCTATCATATCACGGTCTCCCTAAATCTCAAAAGCTTCATCCACACAAAACTCAACAAGGACTCGTCAGATAAGTTAGTATAAACCATTGACAAAACCTTATCATACTCTACTGTAGCAAATCGCTAAAATTATTATTCAACATTGCATACTAAATGTATCTGCATATTTAATAGTCCTATCTTCAAATAGAATCATTAAAGAAGCAAACATATGCAAACAATGCAAACATAACAGCAATCTGCCTAAACAGGATAGTATGTAAAGAATGCTGCAACATCCATACTTCCCGAGCTCCAAAAATTATGAAATAAAATTCCCACTGTAGTAAATTTATCAGAGCTTAATATGCAAAAGGTTTCAACATTTTATCACATTCTGACTTTTCTAGGGAATTATTGCAACAGCGGTAAACTTTCTGTTTTCAAACAGCAACATGTATACTTGTAACATAGGCATAGTAAAGGCTATCAATGCCACTTTTATTGAAATAAAAGATGCAAAACATTGTTCTAAATAACAAAATCCTAACGAAATAAATTGACGCCCAATATTGCCTTAAACAGTAGATAATATAGCATGGAGCAATCAAAAATTATAGATATGTTGGAGACGTATCAGCACGCTACCTCTACATCTACCTTCGGGGTTAGTTTTAGACCTAAATAATTGTTATTTGGTTCCAGCGTTGAGCATGAACATTATATCTAGATCTTGTTTGATGCGAGACAGTTATTCATTTAAATCGGAGAATAATGGTTGTTCTATCTATATGAGTAATATATTTTATAGTCATGCACCCTTGATGAGTGGTCTATTTTTACTAAATCTTGATAGTAGTGATACACATGTTCATAGTATTGAAGCCAAAAGATATAAGTTTAATAATGATAGTGCAACTTATTTGTGGCACTGCCGTTTAGGTAATATTGGTGTAAAGCGCGTGAAGAAACTCCATGATGATTAACTTTTGGAATCACTTGATTATGAATCACTTGATGCTTGCGAACCATGCCTCATGGGCAAGATGACTAAGACTCCGTTCTCCAGAACAATGGAGAGACAAATAGACTTGTTGGAAATAATACATACTGATGTATGTGGTCCGATGAGTGTTGATGCTCGCAGCGGTATCGTTATTTTCATACCTTCACAGATGATTTGAGCAGATATGGGTATATCTACTTGATGAAACATAAGTCTGAAACATTTGAAAAGTTCAAAGAATTTCAGAGTGAAGTGGAAAATCATCGTAACAAGAAAATTAAGTTTCTACGATCTGATCTTGGAGGAGAATATTTGAGTTACGAGTTTGGTCTTCATTTGAAACAATGCGGAATAGTTTCACAACTCACGCCACCTGGAACAACACAACGTAATGGTGTGTCATGAACGTCGCAACCGCACTTTATTAGATATGGTGCGATCTATGATGTTTCTCACTGATTTACCGCTATTGTTTTGGGTTATGCATTAGAGACAGCTGCATTCACGTTAAATAGGGCACCATCAAAATCCGGTGAGATGACGCCTTATGAACTGTGGTTTGGCAAGAAACCCAAGTTGTCGTTTCTTAAAGTTCGGGGCTGCGTTGCTTATGTGAAAAAGCTTCAACCTGATAAGCTCGAACCCAAATCGGAGAAATGTGTCTTCATAGGATACCCAAAGGAGACTGTTGGGTACACCTTCTATCACAGATCTGAAGGCAAGATATTTGTTGCTAAGAATGAATCCTTTCTAGAGAAGGAGTTTCTCTCGAAATAAGTGAGTGGGAGGAAAGTAGAACTTGACGAGGTAATTGTACCTACTCCCTTATTGGAAAGTACTTCACCACAGAAATCAGTTCCAGTGATTCCTACACCAATAAGTGAGGAAGCTAATGATGATCATGAAACTTCTGATCAAGTTGCTACTGAACGTCGTAGGTCAAACAGAATAAGATCCGCACCAGAGTGGTACGGTAATCCTGTTCTGGAGGTCATGTTACTTGACCATGATGAACCTACGAACTATGAGGAAGCGATGATGAGCCCAGATTCCACAAAATGGCTTGAGGCCATGAAATCTAAGATGGGATCCATGTATGAGAACAAAGTGTGGACTTTGGTTGACTTGCCAGATGATCGGCAGTCCATAGAGAATAAATGGATCTTCAAGAAGAAGATTGACGCTGGCGGTAATGTTACTGTCTACAAAGCTCGACTTGTTGCAAAAGGTTTTTGACAAGTTCAAGGAGTTGACTATGATGAGACCTTCTCACCCGTAGCAATGCTTAAACCCGTCCGAATCATGTTAGCGATTGCCGCATTTTATGATTATGAAATTTGGCAAATGGATGTCAAAACTGCATTCCTTAATGGATATCTTAAAGAAGAGTTGTATATGATGCAACCAGAAGGTTTTGTCGATCCAAAAGGTCCTAACAAAGTGTGCAAGCTCCAGCGATCCATTTATGGACTGGTGCAAGCCTCTCGGAGTTGGAATAAACGCTTTGATAGTGTGATCAAAGCATTTGGTTTTATACAGACTTTCGGTGAAGCCTGTATTTACAAGAAAGTGAGTGGGAGCTCTGTAGCATTTCTGATATTATATGTGGATGACATATTACTGATTGGAAATGATATAGAATTTCTGGATAGCATAAAGGGATACTTGAATAAGAGTTTTTCAATGAAAGACCTTGGTGAAGCTGCTTACATATTAGGCATAAAGATCTATAGAGATAGATCAAGACGCTTAATTGGACTTTCACAAAGCACATACCTTGACAAGATTTTGAAGAAGTTCAAAATGGATCAAGCAAAGAAAGGGTTCTTGCCTGTGTTACAAGGTGTGAAGTTGAGTCAGACTCAATGCCCGACCACTGCAGAAGATAGAGAGAAAATGAAAGATGTTCCCTATGCTTCAGCCATAGGCTCTATCATGTATGCAATGCTGTGTACCAGACCTGATGTGTGCCTTGCTATAAGTTTAGCAGGGAGGTACCAAAGTAATCCAGGAGTGAATCACTGGACAGCGGTCAAGAACATCCTGAAATACCTGAAAAGGACTAAGGATATGTTTCTCGTGTATGGAGGTGACAAAGAGCTCACCGTAAAAGGTTACGTTGATGCAAGCTTTGACACTGATCCGGACGATTCTAAATCGCAAACCGGATATGTGTTTACATTAAACGGTGGAGCTGTCAGTTGGTGCAGTTCTAAACAAAGCGTCGTAGCGGGATCTACATGTGAAGCGGAGTACATAGCTGCTTCGGAAGCAGCAAACGAAGGAGTCTGGATGAAGGAGTTCATATCCGATCTAGGTGACATACCTACTGCATCGGGTCCAATGAAAATCTTTTGTGACAATACTGGTGCAATTGCCTTGGCAAAGGAATCCAGATTTCACAAGAGGACCAAGCACATCAAGAGACGCTTCAATTCCATCCGGGATCTAGTCCAGGTGGGAGACATAGAGATTTGCAAGATACATACGGATCTGAATGTTGCAGACCCGTTGACTAAGCCTCTTCCACGAGCAAATGGATGTCAAAACTGCATTCCTTAATGGATATCTTAAAGAAGAGTTGTATATGATGCAACCAGAAGGTTTTGTCGATCCAAAAGGTCCTAACAAAGTGTGCAAGCTCTAGCGATCCATTTATGGACTGGTGCAAGCCTCTCGGAGTTGGAATATACGCTTTGATAGTGTGATCAAAGCATATGGTTTTATACAGACTTTTGGAGAAGCCTGTATTTACAAGAAAGTGAGTGGGAGCTCTGTAGCATTTCTGATATTATATGTGGATGACATATTACTGATTGGAAATGATATAGAATTTCTGGATAGCATAAAGGGATACTTGAATAAGAGTTTTTCAATGAAAGACCTTGGTGAAGCTGCTTACATATTAGGCATAAAGATCTATAGAGATAGATCAAGACGCTTAATTGGACTTTCACAAAGCACATACCTTGACAAGATTTTGAAGAAGTTCAAAATGGATCAAGCAAAGAAAGGGTTCTTGCCTGTGTTACAAGGTGTGAAGTTGAGTCAGACTCAATGCCCGACCACTGCAGAACATAGAGAGAAAATGAAAGATGTTCCCTATGCTTCAGCCATAGGCTCTATCATGTATGCAATGCTGTGTACCAGACCTGATGTGTGCCTTGCTATAAGTTTAGCAGGGAGGTACCAAAGTAATCCAGGAGTGGATCACTGGACAGCGGTCAAGAACATCCTAAAATACCTAAAAAGGACTAAGGATATGTTTCTCATTTATGGAGGTGACAAAGAGCTCGTCGTAAATGGTTACGTCGATGCTAGCTTTGACACTGATCCGGATGACTCTAAGTCACAAACCGGATATGTATTTTTATTGAATGGTGGAGCTGTCAGTTGGTGCAGTTCCAAGCAGAGCGTCGTGGCGGGATCTACGTGTGAAGCAGAGTACATAGCTGCTTCGGAAGCAGCAAATGAAGGAGTCTGGATGAAGGAGTTCATATCCGATCCAGGTGTCATACCTAGTGCATCGGGTCCAATGAAAATCTTTTGTGACAATACTGGTGCAGTTGTCTTGGCAAAGGAATCCAGATTTCACAAGAGAACCAAGCACATCAAGAGACGCTTCAATCCTATCCGCGATCAAGTCAAGGAGGGAGACATAGAGATTTGCAAGATACATACGGATCTGATCGTTGCAGACCCATTGACTAAGCCTCTCTCATGAGCAAAACATGATCAGCACCAAGACTCCATGGGTGTTAGAATCATTACAATGTAATCTAGATTATTGACTCTAGTGCAAGTGGAGACTGAAGGAAATATTCCCTAGAGGCAATAATAAAGTTGTTATTTATATTTCCTTATATCATGATAAATGTTTATTATTCATGCTAAAATTGTATTAACCGGAAACTTAGTACATGTGTGAATACATAGTCAAACAGAGTGTTGATAGGTCTCCAACGTATCTATAATTTTTTATTGTTCCATGCTATGATATTATCTGTTTTGGATGTTTAATGGGCTTTAATTTACCTTTTTATATTATTTTTGGGACTAACCTACTAACCAAAGGCCCAGTGCAAATTGTTGTTGTTTTTTGCCTATTTCGGTGTTTCGTAGAAAAAGAATATCAAACGGAATGAAACCTTCGGGAGAGTTATTTTTGGAACAAACGTGATCCAGGGGACTTGGAGTGGACGTCAAGAAAGAAGCGAGGAGGCCACGAGGCAGGAAGGTGCGCCCAGGGGGGTAGGCGTGCCCCCTCCCCTCGTGGGCCCCTCGCAGCTCCACCGACGTACTTCTTCCTCCTATATATACCCATATACCCCGAAAACATCCGAGAGCACCACGAAACCCTATTTCCACTGCCGCAACCTTCTGTACCTATGAGATCCCATCTTGGGGCCTTTTCTGGCGCTCTGCCGGAGGGGGAATCGATCACGGAGGGCTTCTACATCAACACCATAGCCTCTCTGATGATGTGTGATTAGTTTACCACAGACCTTCGGGTCCATAGTTATTAGCTAGATGGCTTCTTCTCTCTCTTTGGATCTCAATACAAAGTTCTCCTCGATTCTCTTGGAGATCTATTCGATGTAATTCTTTTTGCGGTGTGTTTGTCGAGATCCGATGAATTGTGGGTTTATGATCAAGATTATCTATGAACAATATTTGATTCTTCTCTGAAATCTTTTATGCATGATTTAAATATCTTTGCAAGTCTCTTTGAATTATCAGTTTGGTTTGGCCTACTAGATTGATCGTTCTTGCGATGGGAGAAGTGCTTAGTTTTGGGTTCAATCTTGTGGTGTCCTTTCCCAGTGACAGCAGGGGCAGCAAGACAGGTATTGTATTGTTGGATGGGGTTTATATCATATTGCTTGAGTTTATCCCTCTACATCATGTCATCTTGCCTAATGCGTTACTCTGTTCTTATGAACTTAATACTCTAGATGCATGCTGGATAGCGGTCGATGTGTGGAGTAATAGTAGTAGATGCAGAATCGTTTTGGTCTACTTGTCGCGGACGTGATGCCTATATACATGATCATGCCTAGATATTCGCATAATTATTCGCTTTTCTATCAATTGCTCGACAGTAATTTGTTCACCCACCGTAGATTTTCTTATCTTGAGAGAAGCCACTAGTGAAACCTATTGCCCCCGGGTCTATCTTTCATCATATTATTTCCATATCAATTTGCTATTTCTATTTACGTTTATTTTGCAATCTTTATTTTCCAATCTATATCATAAAAATACCAAAAAAATTATCTTATTATCTCTATCAGATCTCACTTTCGTAAGTGACCGTGAAGGGATTGACAACCCCTTTATCGTGTTGGTTGCGAGGTTCTTGTTTGTTTGTGTGTGTACTAGGTGACTTGTGTGTTGCCTCCTACTGGATTGATACCTTGGCTCTCAAAAACTGGGGGAAATACTTACGCTATTGTGTTACATCACCCTTTCCTCTTCAAGGGAAAACCAACGCATGCTCAAGAGGTAGCAAGTGTCACTAGTATGCCTCTACCTGACTAGCTCGTTGATCAAATATGGTTAAGTTTCCTAGCCATGGACAAAGAGTTGTCATTTGATAAACAGGATCACATCATTAGAGAATCATGTGATTGACTTGACCCATCTGTTTGCTTAGCACTTTGATCGTTTAGTTTACTGCTATTGCTTTCTCCATAACTTATAGATGTTCCTATGACTATGAGATTATGCAACTTCCAAATACCGGAGTAACACTTAGTGTGCTATCAAACGTCACAACGTAACTGGATGACTATAAAGATGCTCTACAGGTGTCTCCGATGGTGTTTGTTGAGTTGGCATAGATTGAGATTAGGATTTCTCACTCCGTGTATCGGAGAGGTATCTCTGGGCCCTCTCGATAATGCACATCACTATAAGCCTTGCAAGTAATGTGACTAATGAGTTAGCTATGGGATGTTGCATTAAGGAACGAGTAAAGAGACTTGCCGGTAACGAGATTGAACTAGGTATTGAGATACCGACGATCGAATCTCGGGCAAGTAACACACCGATGACAAAGGGAACAACATATGTTGTTATGCGATTTGACCGATAAAGATCTTCGTAGAGTATGTAGGAACCAATATGAGCATCCAGGTTCCGCTATTGGTTATTGACCAGAGATGAGTCTCGGTCATGTCTACATAGTTCTCGAACCCGTAGGGTCCGCACGCTTAATGTTCGGTGACGATCGGTATTATGAGTTTATGTGTTTTGATGTACCGAAGGTAGTTCGGAGTCCTGGATATGATCATGGACATGACGAGGAGTCTCAGAATGGTCGAGACATAAAGATCGATATATTTGAAGCCTATGTTTGCACATCAGAATGGTTCCGGGTGAGTTCGGGCATATACCGGAGTACCGGGAGGTTACCGGAACCCCCGGGAAGTATATGGGCCTTATTGGGCCATAGTGGGAGATAGGAGAAGGGAGCCTAGGAGGCCCCCCAAGCCCAATCCGAATTGGGTGGGGCCCCCCTTTTCCTTCCCCCTCTCTCCCCCTTCCTTCCTCTCCTAATCCAACTAGGGAAGGGGGGAATCCTACTCCTGGTAGGAGTAGGACTCCCCTTGGGCGCGCCATAGAGGGGCCGGCCCTCCCCCTCCCCCACTCCTTTATATACGGGGGAGGGGGCACCCCATAGACACACAAGTTGATTGTTTAGCCATGTGCGGTGCCCCCCTCCACAGATTTCCACCTCGGTTATATCGTTGTTGTGCTTAGGCGAAGCCCCACGCCGTCGTGCTGACAAAACTCTCCCTCGACACTCAGCTGGATCTAGAGTTCGCGGGACGTCACCGAGCTGAACATGTGCAGATCGCAGAGGTGTCGTACCTTCGATGCTAGGATCGGTCGGATCATGAAGACATACAACTACATCAACCGCGTTGTCAAAACGCTTCCTCTTATGGTCTACAAGGGTACATGGACAACACTCTTCCCCTCTCGTTGCTATGCATCACCTAGATAGATCTTGCGTGTGCGTAGGAATTTTTTTGAAATTACTGCATTCCCCAACATGAACTGTGTCTCGGTCTGACCTATCTCACTAGTTCAGACTCTAATATTTCTTCGGTGTCACCGAGTTTAACAAATCGGTAGCTCCGAAATGCTTTTTGTAGAAAATTAAAAGTAAGTTTTTGACTGAATTGTTTTGCAAAATCTCTGCACTTTGTGATGCTCATCTGCTCTATCTCAACTACAGAGGGCCAGCCTTCAGTTTGCAGTGTCAACAACGTCTGATCAAAGTGACAGCCAGAACAAGTCTGAGGAGCGACTTAACTTGAGTGAGGGCACTAGTCCCTTTGGCAGCTATGATGAGGGTAGCAGAAGCACCCCAAGCAACTTGCCTAAGGAAGCAACAAGGACAAGGAGAAAGAGAAACTCAGACTCTGAGAATGAGGACTATGTTGCTACTGAGGAAGAAGTCGGCTCAAAGAAGAAAGTTGTCAAGAAAGAATTTGTCACAACAGCTTCAACTAAGCCTGGTTTGAACAAGAAGGCTCCTTCCAAGAGAGTGCCCATGTCAAAAGCCAGAGCCTCAACTCTTGAAGCCTCCAAATCAACTATTGGAGAGGCTGCTGGTGAGGGCAAGAAGAGAAAGGAAAGGGTCAAGAAGACCATGGCAAGAGTTATTGGCAGATCCTCTATGATGAGAGACCCAGCTGAGGATGAGGAAGAAGTTGAAGAAGAGGATGTTGCACCAGCACCTAAAGCTCACAAGCTGATGGGGGATGCCATCAAGTGTGGGGCTGCTCCATCAAAGCCCAAGACTGCCTCCAAAGCTACTGCACAAGCCACCAAGTCTGCCCCCAAGAGATCCACCAGAAATACACCAGCTGTAGAGAAGAACAAGGCCCAAGTGCCTGAAGTGAAAGAAGAAGAGGAAGCCCAAGTGCTCAGAAAGCTAAAGCTCAAGATCCTAGATCATGATGATACACATCCAGTGGCTGAAAACATGAAGATCGAGAAGGATGCAGGTCTCAGACTATGGAGACTGTTAGATCCCTATGCTGCAAGAAGGAGAACTGCTATAGACTACATGTTCCACACGAAGGAACAACATGAATTCTATGAGACTGTGCTCCTAGATAAGAAGCCCATAGTCAGTGATATGAAATGGGTTGATTGGCCATATATTGATGACAATGAAGATCACTTTCCTGGAGTTCATGAGAGCTTCAGAATGAATGGAGCTGATGCCTTTGTGGGTCAAAAATTGACCAAGTGGAATGATGAGCTTATCATGTAGTTTTACTCAACAGCTCACTTCTACCCAGATGGGAGAATCGTTTGGATGTCTGAAGGTACAAGGTACCAGTCGACTATTGCAGAGTGGGCCAAGCTAATCAATGCCCCTGAAGAGCATGAAGATGACATTGATGTGTATGCCAAGCCAAGCAAAGGACACAACTCCATGGCACATATGTACAAAGAGATTCCAGATGCATCCTTGGAACATCACCAGTTTGGCTCTGTCTATTATCTCTTGTCAGGACTGCCCACAATCAATACTATCCTTAGGCACACATTGTTGCCCAATTCTGGAGCTCATAGGATGATAAGAGGACATTCCATCAATTTACTTCATATGTTTGATGTGCCATAAAAGTTCAAGGTGATGACACTGTTTGTAGAAACAATCAAGAGGACAACTGCTGATCAGAAGAGATCATGTGGGTATGCTCCACACATCCAGATGCTCATCAACTCCAAGATGGGCAAAGGCTTATATCTGTTGGAAAAAGAACATCTTCCCTTGAGGCCTGATTTTGAAGAAACACAATTGTCATGGATGCTACAGATCCTACTTCAGTAGGGACAAGACTTGCCTGCTCCCCTCACGTGTGCCCATCCGTGCTCCCGCATACATGGCTTGATTTGATTGGAACAAAATAAGGCTCGGCCCCACCCCTTAAAATCAGGGGGGAGATGATTAGATTAGAAAGAAAAAAGAAAAAAAGACAGTCGTTGGATGAGGTGGGAGCACGAATGGGAGCACGGAAAGGGAGCAGGCAAGCCGGATCCCTTCAGTAGAGGCTCAGGAGAAGAGAGCAAAGGCAAGATCAGAGAAGGCAGCCAAGATGCCAAGTGCTGAAGAAGCTTCAAAAGTTTTTCTCAAGTCAAAACAAGACCAACTTGGATATCTTATTCAAGCCACTTTGAGGATTGAGAAAGGATTGGCCACCCTGACTCAGAATCAAGAGTCTTAAGAGAATCTTTGAGACCAAACTTCATGATTTGGATGTCAAGGTGACAGAGATTCAGACTTCTGTGGGGAAGATCCAAGAAGAGCTTGAGGACAGGAGTGACAACACTACAAAAAAAGACACATCCGTGACATTTTGGGCAGAACGAATTTTTTTTCTGTCATACATATGACACTTCTATGACGATAATTGTGACAAAACCCGGTATCATCATAGATGTGGTGGGCTCCTACTTCTATGACAGAAAATGGGCTTTTCATCCTAGGCGGGCTGGAGACGCAGCTACATGACATTCTTTGGCCCGTCCATGACAGAAAAAACCATGGTAGAAGCGATGGGGAGGAAAATTTTGGGGAGTTCCCGGTTACGGTGGGAGGTCGGGGGCCGAGCGATGCGTGTTTCTCTCCTACACATACGCGCGTGTGTGCGAGGCGTTGGCTCTAACTGAACCCGAGCGAGGCGTTGGGATCTAACTGAACCCGAGCGATTGCACTGCAGGCTACGCGTTACTGAACCCGAGCGATTGCACTGCAGGCTACGCGTTACTGAATCAGAGCGATCGATCGATGGTTGTTAACTGAACCCGATCGAGCGATTCCTTCGCTACTGCGGCTAACTGAAGCCGATCGATGCTGCCTCTGGGATGAACAGTGAGTGTTGCGGGGGGGCTTGGATGAACAGTGAGCGGTGGCGTTGCCTCTGGATGAACAGGACCCCGTGGTGTGGTGGAGGGCTGGATGAACAGTAGACGGTGGAGGGGTGCCCGTGGAGGGGTGGTTGAACAGGACCCCGTGGTGTGGAGGGCTGGATGAACAGTAGACGATGGAGGGGTGCCCGTGGAGGGGTGGTTGAACAGTAGCGGGTGGAGTAGCGCGCAGTGGAGGCTGGATGAACAGGAGCCCGTGGAGGCTGGAGGAGGTCGACGGTAGCCCGTGGAAGCTGGAGGAGGTCGACAGTTGAGATGAACAGTATCCCGTGGAGTCCCGTTTTGCGGTACGCCACACCCCTCCGATGAACAGGACCCCCGTTTCGACCGTAGCGCTCCAACACAAGTCCGTTTCGTTCGTTTTGCGGTACGCCACACCCCTCCCGATCAACAGGACCCCCGTTTCGACCGTAGGAGGTCCGTTTCCTCCGTTTTGCGGTACGCCAGACCCCTCCCGATCAACAGGACCCCGTTCCGAACGTAGGAGGTATGTTTCCTCCGTTCTGTGGTACGCCAGGCCTCATTTCCATCGCCTGTTCCGTCCAAGCCCTCCCGATGAACACGACCACGCATTCCGTTCCGACCCAGCCGGTTGGCTCCCACGCGTCCCTTGCCTCCCGATGAACATGACGCATTCCGTTGCCTCCCCATGAACACGACGCATTCCGTTGCCTCCCCATGAACATGACGACGACGCTGTTTCTCCGTTCCGGCCCAGCCATGTACACGAGCCCTGGTCGTACGTATGCGCGAGTAGGCGTTCGAGACCCTGCCCGTATGTACACATACGTGGCCGTATTTTCTTTCTTGCACCCAGGCCGCTGTACGTACGTGTACATACTACGTGCGTGCCTCTACTACGACATGTACGCGCCTCTACTACGACACGTGCGCGCCTCTACATCCACCAGTATATATGTAGGTACACGTTCACGACCAGAATGACAACGCTACGTATGCTTTGACCAGGTGGGTCCTGACTGTCAGGCACTTCCTTGCGTGCGAAGATGTAGCTAGTGGGTCCCAGCAGTCAGGGGGGCGAATCATTTTTTTACGCATTTCCTTGCATGCGAAGATCTAGCTCGTGGGTCCCACTAGTCAGGGGGCGAATCATTTTTTTCGTGGAATACGGTGGCCTGTTCGGTGGGTCCCTGCTGTCAGGTGGAGGAATAATTATTTTGCGCGTAATAAGGAGGCACTTCCTTGCGGCTGCCGTGGACCCAGCTGTCAGCCTCTCCACGTACAGTCCACATCCGATGGAAGTTGTTCCTTGACCACGTTGACCACGCCGCGCCGAGAGCACCAGGGCGGTGGACGACGGAGAGGCCTAGGAAGGGGACGACACGGAGTCGGGGGAGACGCGGCAGTGGATGCAACGCGGAGAGGAGTATGAGGGTTCACTGGTTCGGCTGCGCTGCCATCGCCGCAGAATAATAGGGGGTGTGGGTGAGTGGAGGGATGGCCTAGCTAGCGGTGGGAGTAGTAGGGGGCGGTGAGGCCTCCGCGGCAGCATAGCCGGCCACGGGAGGCAGGAGCAGGCGGCACGACCGGCGCTGCTTTGGGCGGCTGGAGCAAGAAGACCAGAGGTTGAAGAAGCACGACGGCCGTTGGATGGACATCGTCCAGTCAATGCAGCTAGAATCGTTTATATTGACTAAGTTGACAAAGCCCTTGGTACGTCAACTTAGTAGGCCCACAGGTCAGCTTCCGAAACGGTGCGCCCCAGATGTCAGGGGGAGTACTCATTTTTTGGGCGGGTGAAGTTAGAATATCCGAGATTGAAGAAGAAGCACGGCATCTGTTGGATGGACATCCAATGGCCACTGCTGCTAGAACCATGTGTTGACTATAAGTTGACAAAGCCTTGCATACGCGTCAAACTCTGTTTTTTAGGGACGCATCAACTTAGTAAGGCCAGAAGTGTGTGCTAAAGAACTTATAGCCCATTTGAGATTTGTAAGAATGTGTAGCCCATTTTTGAATTCTAATGGAATTTACTATAGCCCATTTACAGTTTGTTAAAAGTACAGCCCATTTCAACCAACCGTTCAAAACAGAATTCAATAAAATTTCCCACATTTTGATGGGATCCAAAATATTTTTATCCCGAAATTTCTAGTCGTATTAAATACAATTTCAATATAAATTTATATTATGGAAAAATCCAACAAAACATTGCGCTCGCAACAATTAATGAAATTAAAATTTTCAATATCCAAAAATAATATTTTATAAAGTAATCACGTGTTTGGTGCATTTTTTTATAGTTACTACCCAGTTTTTATAATTACATCCCATTTATTATTTCTTAAAGCCCATTTTCTTGTTAAGCCTAATGCATCCCTCCTAGGAAAGATTTGCAGCCCAGCGGGGCGGAGAATAACAACTTGACTTTGCCTGGGTATTCCTAAAAATAGCTGGGCTAGCCATTTTCAGCTTGAAAAAAATTAATATCTGGGCTGGATATCTGGCCTGGGCTAGACGAGCCACAGCCCGCCCAGTTAATACCTGTAGCGATGTTTTCGTTGTTGTTCAGAGGAGAAAAATTAATATCTGGGCTAAATATCGAAAAACTCTGCAGTGCTCACACCTCAAAAACACAAATACTGCTCGAGCTACTTGGTCCCAGCTGTCGGCCGCTTCTTGTGCAATTCTCTCATTTATTGACTACTACATAGGTTGACAATGGTGTGGAACCATGATGTCAGGAAACTAGGAGGAAGCAAAATAAATTATAGTTATATATATATATATATAATAAGGAGGCACTTGCAAACGTGAGGCTATGGACCTGGTGGGTCCCCATTGTCATCCTCTCCCAGTAAAGTCATCTCCTTGCCCGCGCGCGCTTTCCGCCAGAAACGATCAGTGCCGCCCGCCCCGTTTCCTGGTGCAGTCGATTGCTCCGCCCGCCCCGCTTCCCGGTGCAGGCGATTGCTCCGCCTTCAAATGACACAAGTGTCGTCCGTTCGTCCATCTGCCGCCCAAATTAATGATACGCGGTTGCCGAGGCGGCTACTCCGGCGCCACACGTCCGTCCCTCCGCCCTCTCACCGTTGCTATATAAACTGCTACATCGGCCATAGCCGTAGTCATTCGCATCCGTTCCCTTTCTCCTGTCCACACCACTACTACCCACCATGGCTTCATCGCGCTCCAGCGCTCTTCGGGGCGGGCGGACGACGGACCACAAGGAGATGGCAGCCATTGCTGCCGATCGGTTGGCCGGCAGGCAGCCGGAGGACGATGCCATCCCAATGGAGAACATGGTAGTCGATGATCCGGCGCCAACCCCCTCCTCCGCGCCATCCTCGCCGGTGCATTGCACCATGACCATCAGTGAGGCCCATGCCCAATATATGGACAGGGTGAGGCAGATGCGTGAGAAGCAATTTCGGGACGCGCAGGCCGACGCCGCCTACAACCACCATCTCCTCCAGGAGCACCTGCAGGCGGAGGAGCAGATCACCGTGGAGCGGGCGGAGCAGGAGGCGCTGCTCGACTCGTACTGCTCCGCCCGCAAGGGCCGCCTCGAGCGCTGGCGGTACCGCATGCAGGTGGCGGAGGCTGCGGCCGCCTACAAAGAGGCTAGCAAAGAGGGCGATGAAGCGGGCGAGGCACTGTTTGGCGAGACCGAGGATGAGGCAGAGGACAATACCGGCTCCGACGAGTCCCCGCTCCGCTGGCATCGACGAGGCCCTGCTCCGCCAAGGCCCCGCGGCGCCAACAACGAGGCAGAGGACACCGCCGGCTCCACCGAGGCCCCGCCCTGCCAACAACGAGGCAGAGGACATCGCCGGCTCCGCTGAGGCCCCGCCCCGCCAACAACGAGGCAGAGGACAACGCCGGCTCAGCCGAGGCCCCACCCTGACGGCAACGTGGGGGAGGATTTCCACCGCTCCGCTGAGGCGCCACCCGCCGTCAACGAGACAGAGGACATCGCCGGCTCCGCCGAGGCCCCGCCCCGCTGCCAACGAGGTCGCGCCACACAGGAAACGAGGAAGAGTAGAACACGGTAGGTCGCTGCCGCTCGGGTCCAAGTAAGGCCACCGTGGCTACCCTCCGGTTGAAGCCAAGCTAGGCGTGTTGACCATTGACGGCCGGTTAGCTTCTTGGCGGCGACGTGGAGTCGGAGAGCTGCGCTGGAGAAGAACGCTGCTTCTACTTAACTGTTGGTGCAGTTGGCTGACTGACACATGGGCCCAACAGGTCACATGTCAGTTACGCAACTGTACCTACAGTTAAGTCACTGAAGCTTCCGTTCGTCTCAGCGGGACACAGGTGGGTAGCTTCGGTTAATTAATTATACCTCCAGCGCACCCGTTTTTAGTTGAAGAATGTATGAAATGTAATGAAATCCGGCATGTTTATATGAAATCCGACTGTGTATGAATGAATTTATTTCGATTAGTTCAAATTCCTGTATCACTAGCATTGGATGAACATGCAAAACAATACGTACTAGCATTATTCCCAGGGTGATCACCTCGTTTGCAGCAATTTCACATGTACTCCCTCCAGTCCTTTCTAGTCTGCATACAAGTTTTGTCTGCAGTCAAAGTATCTCTACTTTGACCAATCTTATACAAAAAAGTATGCACTTTCACAATGTGCGAAGTAAAAAGGAACAGAAGGAGTACAAAGAGTTTGAGCAGCTTTTTAGCGTTTCTGTACATTGCAATCAAACACACAGGCCTAGCAATTCATAGAGAACATTCAAAACAATCGATGATTATGCATCTCAGTGACTCACATGTCAGAGGCAATATTTACTTCACAACTAAAGAATAAAGAAAAAATTGATCGACGCTGCTGACAGCAAAGGGCGTCCCATTCGAAAATATCAAACGCATGTCTTGCTAAAATCAATGAGCAAAATTTGACAAGGTTGTCCCATTCCAAAATATCAAATGCCTATGATTGTGGAATGGGCAGGGTTTGCCATCAGTTCGGACATTGACATGGCACCTCGTGCTAAATAAACCAGCTGTTCTTTTTGTGTAGTTCCACCAAAATCAACCAAATTCGCGCGTAGCTTGTATGATTTCGCCCTGTTGCAACGCCTTGAACTTATCAGCACCTCCTTTCTTGTGGTGGAAATGAATGATTCGATGTATTCATGAACATTTTGTGCAGTTACCATTGAAATCAAGCTGAGCACCCCTGTTTGCACAAATACAAAAAATGATTAGTATAAAGCAAACTGTACTATGAATTGACAGTTTCAACAGGCACATACATGGTCCATGTAGAGCACACTTTTAGAAAATTGAACTCACCAGAAAGAATCCTAGAACAACATTTTACTCGCGGATCACAGCAAAAAATGGAGATTTGTCGGTCCTTCTGAGATGAAGTTAGTTTGGTCTTGTGGGGAGTAATGTAACCATCCTTCAACTGCTCCTTCTGATGAGAAGATAGACAGGGCTTCTTCATCCTGGCATAATCGGAACTAGTCACTTCACGTACTCCATATTCTTCTTCAGAGGAAGATGATCCTGTTGTGCAGAGACAAGAGGACTACTAAATGCTAGCATCCCTGTTTGCTCGAAAAAAAGGAAAGGAAATATTTAAAACATCACAGATGAAGCACTTCTCAAGGACAATACCACTTTTTCATGACAGTATCTAAACAGTAGCACAACACCAATAGAGATGACAAAGCTCAATCATATGGATGAAATCAGTGGGCGAGTACCAACCTTTGTCAGGAGGCTTATTGTGTAGAGCATACAGATGAAGCACTTCTCCGGAACCATCTGTTGCTATCTACGGTGGTGGCCATGCTTACTATATACTCCTCGATTAGTTTAATGTTTCCAACATCTTCTTGTGTAGTTCCACTAAAATATATGGTATCTTCAAAGAAGATCCCTGTTTGCACAAGTAGAGATAATTACATATTACATTAAGAGTGGCATCAAATCAATGGCAAAACAATTGCTCGTTCCAGCCATAGCAATAAATTAAGATGCAAAACTATATCATTACTTGTGTCATCACAGTTCTAGTGCTTCATTACAGCACCGGGAGTTGATTTTTGTTTTTCTTCCGCTTGTTCTTCCCCTTCATCACTTGGTTCAATAACAGACAAGCTTCACCTTCAATGTAAGATTTGGCATGTCAATTAGGGAGCACAAGTATAGTACTAAACTTAATTTTCTGATGAAAGTAGCAAAATACAGGCCAGCAGTTGTGAAATATCCTTATCTTACCTCAATGGGATATTACGGTGCACATACAGATTGGAAGTCTTGTCTCCATTTGTGTAGTTCACTAAAATCAAGCAACATTATCGTACAAGTAGCACAACATATGAAAGCACACTGGAGAATCATGTGAAAGAAGGCTAGGACTGACCTCTCATGATGCGGAATTCAAACAACTCACAAGAAGAAGATCTGAACCAAATTCGCCTTAACGGATAGGAAGTACGATCTCCTCTTGTGCAGTTCCACTAAGATCAAGCAATCAAGCAACGTTGTCGGTGTGACATTTTGGTTGACTGCACAAAACACTCTTAAAACAAAACTGTTTTGTGTAGTGCAACAAAAGGTCACAATGGTAACAAGGTGAAGTAGATAACCCTATTTACACAGAGGTGCAAAGGAAACAATTAGTGGTCAATAACGGTGGATGACACAGAAGCCAACAAAAAGAAGCATATACCTTATCTAAATGGGAAAGAAAGCAAGACAGTAGCATTTCTCAAACGGTGGCATTGATTAATATTAACATAGAGCTTATATTAACAATAAAATTCATTAAACATGTAATTTGCTTTTAATTGTGGCATTGCAACAATTTTCCAGCGGCATTATTAGAGGGTGTTTGTTTACAGGGAGATTTTGGTGTAGGGACTAAAAAAACTCCATGTCAGTCCCATCTAAACCAAACATGAGGGACTTTTAGGGACTAAAAGTGGGCATTTGGGACTAAAGAAAGAAGACCCCGAGGGAGTCTTTTTGGGACTTTTTCCAACAGTTGCCCCTGCCACGCATCGCACCTTGTCTCTATTAGTTCATTACTAGGGGTAACATGGTCGTTTAGCATGTCATTTAATAACCTCTAGTCCATGTTTAGTCCCTGGAACCAAGCAGGTAGGGATTAGGAGTTTTTAACCAAACAGGGCCTTAGATTAACAACAGCTAATGAGTTGCACGGGACAGTGGATGCACCAGCACCATGTGCATCTACCGATGTACTGTGATCATGCACAGTCTGTTGCAACAAAGAACAAGCAACCAAGTAGCATATTTGTGTTGGTCCTAGTTTTGTTATCTTTAGACACCTTTCCCTATGTGAGCGCAGCAAATCTAGTCCTGCTCAAACTCTACAGCCTTGTCCCTTCCTTTACTTTTTGAACTAGTACTTTTGCCCCTTCCTTTCCTCTTTGAACCACGTCCTAGATTTATGCGATACAACTTTCCCCACTACATTCCCCCATTCCTTTCCTCTTTAAACCACGTCCTAGATTCATGCTATACAACTTTCCCCCTTCATTTCCTCTTTGAACCACGTCCTAGATTCATGCTATATACAACTTTTCCCACTACTTTCCCCCACTCCTTTCCTCTTTGAACCACGTCCTAGATTCATGGTATACATGCAGCTAGAGCAATGCATGTGGAGTAAGTAAATTATACCTTAAGGTTCTTGGGGCGTGGTTCGGTGGGCGATGGGACGGCGATGAAGAAGAAGGGGTCGGAGGCCCTCCCGCACCGCCGCTGGGTGGAAAGTGAACAGCTACGCCGGTAGTCCCTCGCCGACAGCGACAGTGTTAAGCCTCCATCCCTTCCCGGCGGATGGATCCTGCCGGCTCTTTGAGCAGCAGTGAGGGGAGAGAGAGACCAACGAAGTCTTGTTTAGATCTGGAGAGGGCGAGAGAGTGTGAAGAGAGCAACTACTCCCTCCGTTCCAAATTACTCGTCGAAGAAATGGATGTATCTAGAACTAAAATACATCTAGATACATCCATACCTGCGACAAGTAATTCGGAACAGAGGGAGTACAAGCATTGAGGCTCCAGCGGGAGAGGGCGAGAGAGTGTGAAGAGAGCAACTACAAGCGCTGAGGCTCCAGCGTGTATATATATACTGGAGAGAGAGTGTGAAGCATGCAAACCCTAGAAAACATTTTGACCAGTCAAAGAATCCTCCTGGCACAAATTATGCTCAAGTGTAGTTATCGAACCGAGACCTCAAGTTAGAAGGTGCAACGGGACCAAGGTGCGTGTGTGTGTGTGTGTGTTTAACAGCATGTGTGTGTCAGAGAGAGTGACAGGTCGACCTACTCCTACAGAGAGATGTTGTGTAGTGTACGATTTTAGCCGCGAGAGTTGGTGCATCCTCTCGTTTCCGGGCGTGTCCGGTAGGGACATGCGGACAGCTGCCACGCCCGCTCCTGACCAGCCTGGCCCACCCAAAGCCCCTCCATCGCCCGCGCGCGCTTCCCGCCCGAAACGGTCAGCGCCGCTCCAAAGAATCGGTGTCGCATTCATGCCCGGGCAGAGCGGACGCAACCTCTCACTAGCGCAAGAGTGATGGTTGCTTCGTCCGTCCAACTTACTGCTAGGTCTATGTGATTTGACGGCTCATTGGTCTTTATTATTGAGGTGGTAGGACTGCTGGATGTCCCATGCTTTCGGCTAGGTTCTGTAACCTTGCGCTTGGCATCTCCAAAATATTAACCTTGCGATTGGCTCTTCGCCTCTTCGGGAAGTCGAGCAATAATGGTAGTGCAGTATATATCGTTCTGGCTATATGAGACCGAATGAATTGCTGCACGTCCACCACGTGGGCGAGGGTCGAGGGGAGAGGGAGAGTGCTACATACGGAGCAAAATGAGTGAATCTACACTCTAAAATACGTCTATATACATCAATGTTTGGAGTATGTACTAGTAGTTCATATTGAAATCTACTAAAGGACATATATATTCCAAACAATATGATATAATCTCTATAACCAAGGTAGTAGGGACGAGGAGTAAACAGAGGGAGTAGTAAATTTTTCTCCTCGTCCTGCGAGCCACCGCGCGCATGGGCGAGGGAGCGGGCATAAGGCGGAGCAAGCTTCACCTCATCCTGCGAACCACCGCGCCCGTGGGCGGGGGAGACGGCGTACTAAGCAAGCTTCTCCTCGTTTTGTGAGTTGACGGGACACATCAAAAGTACTCCAGTGTATAGAGCCTTGCCTCTAAGGTAGGCCCCACATGGTTTGCCTCTTTTTTTAACATAACACGTCAAGTCGCAATTTGTTTGTTCACCCGGGGTAGACGATCCTCCCTCCACCAAGTGAACAACCAGTACATGTGCCAAATTACCACATGGGCTGCCTTTTTCGTACAGAAATGAGCTCCACCATGTACCCGCGCGGGTGTTGTTGGGAAAGAGACGGGAGTACGTGCACCATGCATGCACCTCTTCTCTTCGTGCACGTCCCCCACCTACGTGGGTGTGTGTGAGAGATACAAACCGCGTTCGTGAGTGTTTTTTGTTTTGGGGTGGGTGTTGATTTCGTGAATTATTTGTGGGAATATGTGTCGATGACATCTCAAATAAAATTTTGCATGCAATGTGTGTGAAATGGAGGCCTATCCATATCATACATAGAGGGTCGGGCAATCCATGAGAAGAGAGGGAGGGGTCATAGCTATTGATAGAGTCGAAGAGAGGATTAAGTGGGTGGATGCGAGATCGATGAAGAGAGCCATCGAAATTGTGTGTGTCTGCAAGTCAAAGATATAGGGCGACTGGCCTACCGGAACGTTAGAGGGCACATGTCAAGTTTGTGTGTGGCAGGGAGACATGACTAGAGCGCTCGATGTATCAGTGTTTGTGGGGGGGAAGGGGGTGGGGGGAGGGGTAGGCAGAGGCCTAACTATAGAGGTAAAACGACTCGTATATGTGTTGAGAAGGAGAGACCCAGCTATGTCTTGAGGGAGATCGGTCGACATCCATACATAACTGAAGGACAGGAAATATGATGGGACGGAGAGAGAGAGGAGAGAGAGAGAGGGAGGGAGAGGGGTAGAGTGCTGGATGGGTGATGGAGTTGCTTCTCGAAGATGGTGGGAGAGGCCTACTAGACAAACTGAGGGTGGAACTGCAATGTTATCAATAAGAGTGGGGATGTGTTTCTGTGTGTGCCTGTGCGTGATAGATCTGTCGGGACGCATCCATGGATGATGAAGGGGAACCATGTGTGCTAAGCAAACCTAACTAGATCGGTAGATCAATTGTTGTTTGTCGGAGGAAGGGAGAGACACAACTAATGAGGTAGATCGATTGACGTGTGGGTAAAAATGAGTTATAAGGACCTAGCTAGCTATATGTATAGCAAGAGATCGGTCGATGTACGTCCATTTGTTAGAGGCAAATAAGGCCCAGCGAGACGGAAAGACAGAGAGAATGGAGCTAGGAGGTGGTGCGAGAGGCCCAACTACTAGCTAGATAGGGGGAGGAGTGTGCGGTTATGAGATCGATGAAAAGATGGGCGAGAGTTTACACGTGTGTCTGACCGTATGAGAGACACGAGGCAAGGACACATAAAGGAGGAGATTGAAGGTGTGTGTGTATGTTGTAGGCAGGCATCGCTGGAGAGGTTTATCGATCGGTGTGTGTCGGAAAGGAGTTGTGGAGACTCTGGGAGAACGGCCTAAAGAAAAAAATGAATGTGCCCGGTGGATAGAATGCCGAGGGAGGGGGAGGGCGAGGAGGGCGTGTGCATGCACGAGAGAAAGTTAGTGGTAGCTACAAAGGTTAGAGGATTGTGT
This sequence comes from Triticum aestivum, assembly GCF_018294505.1. NCBI lineage: Eukaryota > Viridiplantae > Streptophyta > Magnoliopsida > Poales > Poaceae > Triticum > Triticum aestivum. The sequence continues at coordinate 79,838,867 of NC_057797.1, forward strand.
GGGTGTAAGAGACTAACAAAGATCATAATTTGATATCAAAGCAGATTCATATATTTGAATAGGAGATCATGGTGTTTTAAACACTGCATGCATGAATATAGCGGTGATACACGTGATGTGCACATGTTATACCATAATGTGATAATGCATGGCGTTTGCAACTCACAGCTAAATGCTGAACAATCTAAACCATACCATACATCAAACAATCTCAGATTTTATTTGAATTTGTGATAATGTATGGCGTTTGCAGCTTACAACTAAATATTGAACAATCTAAACAATACTATATATCAAACATTCTCACATTTTATTTGAATTTGTGGTAATGTGTGGTGTTTGCAACTCACATCTAAATACTTGTAGGCGTAGGGGGCGGGGCACCATACATAATGTGATAAACACATTATACATATGAGACATGGTTTAGATTATGAAGATCTACCTAGAGCTAGAAATGTAATGTGATTTGAAATCAAAATAAAGTGGATTCAAAAAATCTAGTTTGAGTTCATATAGTACACATAGTTCATATGTAACTCGAGACTAATCATGTGGTGTGATGTGAAGATAATACACAAACGATGGTTTAACTTGACAATAATGATGATTGTAGATCTTATTAAAATAGAGAAACAAATTCAAATGCTTTGACTTCACAACAATCATTACTGTAGATCTTATTCAAATAGAGAAACGAATTCAAATTTAGTTTATATTGAAGCGGTAGTATATACATTTGGAATGCACTACAACGTTCATTTGAGTAGTAGGTTGCATGCATTATACACGTAGCGAAATATTTTAATTGAACATAACATGAATTCAAAGTTTTGAATGAAATTTGTAGTGCGCATTGATTTGGTGTAGTACACGTTAGGCTTCTCCAGAAATTTCAACCCGCGCCTTGTTAGCCCGAAATATTTAAGATATATCTTTGTCTCGTTGTGCTCCGGCAACTCCCTCCATCTCAACTCGTGCCTTGCTATTCCGAAATTACAAAGCGCGCGAAAACTCCCACCTCCTGTGAAATCCCGACGTGCGAAATGCCTGTGGTACCCCTGAACTGAAAGAACCGCCTCAAATCGGTGGGGGTACTTTCGTAACTTACCCCACATTTCGGACAAGCACGTCTCTAAGCCATGGTTCCCCACTTCCATCCCATTCGCCCACCCATTCGTACACCGAGGCTGCGAAAACCCGCGACGAAACCCCACACCCTGCTCTGTCCGCCACCCAGCCGGAGCCTCTTCCCCGACGATGTCGTCCACAGCAACACCTCGACGTCCCTCATCCACCGTACTGGATGAGGATCCATCGTCGATCTCATCGTCCCGCCGGTTCAGCCACCCCATCCTCCACCTCCAAGGAGCTGCCCCAACGTTCCCCTCGTCTTTCGCGCCACCTCCATTCCCACACCGCCGTCTTCACCTGCACCACCAGAAGAGCATCATCATCACCGTTTCCTCGGATGAAGCTGCGGCCTAATCGGCACCACCAAAGAGGTTGTACAATAATCGCCGCATTTTCTTCTTGATTCGATCTCACGGTGCTGCCGGCGCTCGGTCCCGGGCCGACACGGCACAGCTCCATCGACGGCGGCGTCGCCGGCCACTTCCTCCACGGCGTCGCTCCCTCGGCGGCGACGTCCACATCAGTAGGAGCTGCTGCTGCTTTAGCTCTCGCTTGCGCTGCTGCTCTGCTCTTGCTCTCGGTCCCCTGCCTAGTCTGCTCTTGCTATTGCTCTTGCTCGCGCTACTGCTCTCGCTCTTTCTCTTGCTTGCGATGCTACTCCGATTTAGCTCCACTTCAGTC
>NC_057797.1:79841036-79843564 GCF_018294505.1 Triticum aestivum
GGTGAAGGAAGAACCAGCTGTAGCAGGGAGGGGGGCTCGCCGGAGAGGTACCCCACTATCTATCTTAGGGTTCAGGATGGGGGCGGTGGTCGCCGGCGGTGACGGGGCGTTGGCGGGGCAGTGGCGTGGGGATCGCCGGAGAAAAAGCTCGGCACAGGGGGGCCTAGAGGGATGGCCGGGGCGGCGGCGGACCGACGGTGGGGAGTGTTTTCGGGGAGGGTGGGGCGGCGGGGGGCTGCTGTTTGGCCGGTGGTGGCTGGCGGCTCAGGGGGTGGAGGTTGAAGATGAACCGTGGGCCCTTGATTTTGTATCCAACGGCTGCAAAATCGACTGACCAGAGATGGAAAAGTCAGTCGACTGACGTGTAGCCTCACCTTGCTAGTGCGTTCAGTTTTGACAGCCAAATTCAGTTTCGACAGCAAAATTCAGTTTCGATAGTAAAGTTCAGTTTCGACAGTTAAGTTCAGTTTCGATAGTTAAGTTCATTTTCGACAGTTAAGTTCAGAGATGAGCGGCTGATGTATTTTACATCTAGCACTTTGTGGTTATGTATTTTACGTCATGTATTGGAGATGCTATTAGAATTCCACTCAGGTTAACGTTGTTCGTTGTCTCTCTTGTCCTGCTTCAGCCTCGGTGTCGTACAACTCACCGGAGCTGCTCCAACGACGAAACCCTCCATCACAGTGGAGCAGTACCTCGGGCTCCATCTCCAGACGCCTAAGATCTTCCTCCCCTCCTCCGACAGCAAAGTCAGCCGGAGCATCCTCACCGGCCAACCCAATCACACTGAGATCGACATGGCTTCGCCAAAGAGGTTGTACACTTGTTGCATCTCTTTTTTACTCTACATGTTATATATATTGTCCACTGAGCACACGGATTTGTTCCTTTAGTGTATCCTTGAAAGAAAAAACGTAGGGATTTTAATTTTCACTTGTCCTCCTTTTCAAATTCCTATTCATGAAGCACAAGACTAAGAGATAGTAGCATAATAGCATTATAACCGTACATTTTCTTGTGGTTTGACTTAATCTCACCGTGCTTCTTTGCATCCTGTGATCTTCCAATTGTTGTGAATCAAACACCCAGATTGGCAGAAATCCTGTGTTTTTAAATTCTCTATTTTGCACGTGCATTCCTATCCTATTCCTGTCTATTTCCTATCCCTGCATTGTTGGAATCCTCCAATTCAAACGAGCCCTTGTAGAATTACTTCTCTTATAGATAGTTGTCAAAGAAAACCTTGCATGGTTTGTCCTGCTCCTGTTGCACCGTCGTCCACCCCAGCTCAGCTGCTCCAACCACAGAAGGGTCCAGCACAGCAGGGATCCGGCCTCCAGACTGTCTTTCGCCACCTCAGATCTTCTTCCCCGCCGCTGGCAGCCATGAAAACTGCATTACCATCATCAACCGAGCAGATGACCTCGAGGACTACACGGGTCCGCAAGAGAGGTCACACTCTTTCGTGTCTGCTTACGTTATGCATCGCTTAATATTACATGCTACTTTATCATCTTGTTCACCTATTAGACTCTAAGTCAGCTCCAAACTAATGGTCAAACTTGAGTTTTTAAATGGTTGTGGGGAACATATCGGGCCGCTATCAATAGTATCTATCTACTATCTGGTTAATCTCCGGTGTCTACTATGAGTTTCATGTTGGGTGGGAAACAAACAGTAAAGAAGCCATTATCTGTATTTTTTAACTGAAGCCATTATCTGCCTGCTATTATTGGTTTTGGGTCTATCCACAGGTTGCTACCACCACTCTGGATTTCTGCATGCACTCCTTACATAATCTCACTATGTTTTATTCCTATGCATGACAGTTATTGTAAACAATGGAACTGAACATGTAGAGCAAAAGAGACGAGCCTTGCGTGGCAATAAAATTTCATGCAGACGTCGCTCCATGGTAGGCGCAAAGGCAGCCCCCCCCCTCCACGCATTTCGGATTGTAATCGAGAGGAAGATATCTGTTCTGAGGGGGATTCAGAAGGAGAAGACAACTCCTATTTACCCCTGAGGTCTTCGCTCTAACTTGGCATGCTGATGTTGGTTATATCATGCATATAGTGTCTTGCATTGCTTACTTTATACATCAAATATGTCATCTGCTTAGTTTAGACATCCTTTGTGCGAATGTCATATGTTTAGTTTATTCATCATTTATGTGAATTATGCAACGCCATCTTGTTTAGCCAGGCATCATATATGTGAATTTTGCAGTGCCATCCTGCTTAGCTAGTCATCTTATATGTAAATTATATTAGGTCATCCTTTTTTCGTTACATATTACATTTGTCAACAATGTTAGTACAGTCAACTGCTCTTCGTGTGCATCAGCCATTTGACACGGTGATGGCAAATTCTGGAGTGAAAACAAGGTCTTCAGAGCAGACTATGCTATCTGACGAAGCGCATACCTCGCTGGTTACGGATAGCTCCTCAGAGGAGGATTCAGAGACAGATGACCAGTCCTATTCCCCCCCCCCCCACCCCGAGGTGTATGCTCTAACTTGGCA
>NC_057797.1:79843739-79853979 GCF_018294505.1 Triticum aestivum
GGTTATGTTGCTCATATCGTGCGTATGGTGTCTCGCATTGCTATGTCATTTGATTAGTTTAGACATGCTTTGTGTGAATGCCACCTGTTCAGTGTCTAATTACCATATATGTGAATTATGCATTGCCATCTTGTTGCAAGATATTATATATGTGAATTATACAATGCTATCTTGTTGCAAAGGCATTATATATGTGAATTATGCAATGCCATGCTATTTAGCCAATCATCATGTATGTGAATTATATCATGCTATCATTTTTTTGTATTATGTGTTCCATTTGTCGACAACATTTGTATATTCAACTACTCTTCTTGTGCATCAGCCATTTGAAGCGGTGATGGAAGTATCTGGAGTGAAAACAAGGTATTCAGAGCAGACAATGCTACCTGCTGAAGCAGACATCTTGCTGGTTACAGAGAGCTCCTCAGAGGAGGATTCAGAGACTGATGACCAGTCCTATTCCCCCCCCCCCCCGAGGTCTATGCTCAAACTTGGCAGGGTTATATTACCCATGTCATGCATGTTGTCTTGCATTGCTTAGTTTTTACATCATATATGGATTGCCATCTGCTTACTTGCTTACTATATAAATCATATATTTGAATTATATCATGCCATCATGTTTACATAGTACATACACATCATTTATCTGAATTATGGCATGGCAACCCATTTAATAAAGACATCATATAGTTATATCATCTCATCCTGTTTAGTGTTTACAGTCATCATATTTTGAATTATGGCATTCTATCCGTGAATGTATGTGAATTATGGCATGCCAACCTATTTAATAAACACATTATATAGTTATGTCATGTCATCCTGTTTAGATAGTCTCATATTTTGAACTATGTCTTTCCATCTTTTTTAGTTAGCTATCATAATGTGAAATTGTGTCATGCTATCCTGTTTAGTTAGCCATCATATATGTGAAATTGTGTCATGCTATCCTATTTGGTTAGACAACATAAATATGAATTATTTCATGCCCTCTTTTATTCCCCACTATCCATTGCACTTGTCTATCATACAATGTCTATACTTTCAATTACTTTTCTTGTTTATCAACCATTTGAATTGGAGAGCGTGATGGCAGTATCTAAGGGAGTAACAACACGGTCTTCAAAAAAGATAGTGCTACCAGTTGATGCAGATAGAACCACGGTTGTACTTGCCCAAGGACCAGATCCACCACACATAACCCAGACTCTCACAGATTGTACCCCTACCCAGTTGGACAGAGAATCAGGTACACCCCTTCTAACCCCAACCCCGGCAGATAGTAACCCAGTTCCAGTTGACACAGCACCGTCTCCACCATAGAGCACCCAAACACGAGCAGTTAGTAAGGGAACTGCAATGCCCAAAGCACAAGGACCACCACTCTGAATCCTAACTCAACGCTTAAAGGAGAAGAAGATTTGTTCTCAGGTCAGGTTCTGTAGCTATGGTTCATACTCCTTTGCTCTTGCATTACTGTATTTACTCATGCCAACTATTTTCAAATTTGAAGGATGGAACTGAAACTCCAATGGCGCAACAGGTATGTTTTAAACCTGTTTCTTTAACTGGTTTGCTGTTGTAACCTGCTCTATGTTGATTTCAGTTTCAATTGAATAAACAGTTATGTTCTCATGTCATGCACATTACAAGTGTTGTTATTGCTCTATAGTTACCCACACTTATATTCTGTCTATTCTGCTTTGTCTTGAACAAATATTATTTGAACTGTGTCTCTATCTTGATTTGGCAACAAAAACTAGAATGATATAGACCATAAAGTGACCATGGTACATAGATATATGTTTGTTTCATGTTGTTATCCTGTCCACTTTACTACTGAACTCATTTACCAAAATGAGTTTCATATACAACATGGTAAACATGTGATGTGTCTGCTTGTTTCTCTTTTAGAATGCAGACAAAATATTGGAGAACAGTACCGCGCTATCCAATGGTAAAGGAAGTAATGCAGATAAGGTTCAAGATAGTGAGACATCCCTGTTGGTCTCCAAGAAAGCTGATAAAAACTATCTTGGCGACAGTGAGGGAACCCAAAAGTCCTGTCTTGATGTAGTGTTCGAGTCACTGGCCACTACTGCTCGCACAAGCTCTTCGAACTCGCTGCCTGAATCAGTTCGTCTTCTTGAGTCTCAACTTCAAATTGAAAGACATCGATCAGATGTGCTGCGACAGGAAGCTGAAGGACTGAGGAAGTCCCTGCAGAATTCAGATGAATATTTTCTGGTGCAACAGCAAGCGCTGGAGGATTTAAGCGCCAAAAAAGAGAAAGTTAATAAGCTTGCTAAGCATCTTGCCATCATTATGGGTACCCAGGATATTGTTTCTTGAGATCTTCTGAAGTGGTTTCAGTTCTGGATTTATTTTGCTGCAGTGTTTATTTGTGTTGGTCGCCAACTTTGACAACCAGTGTATATGATATGTTGCTTTGTTCCCTATATTTGCACTGGTGGCGAACTTTGATGCCCAGTGGATGTAATATGAAGCCTAGCGTTAGTTGCTTGCTTATTTATTTCCTTGTTGTCTTGTTTATTTGTTTGCTTGTAGTCATTGCAGTTCTTTTTCCGCGGTTAGCTAGTGGCTGCAATAACCTATTTTTTAAAACTAGGCCACAATAACCATGGGCTAATATTTACTATAGTGACACTGGGCCTCCTACTGGTCGTAGAAACAGTGGGCCTTCTACGGGCCGTAGAAACAATGGGCCTTCTGCGGGTCGTATCATCAATGGGCCTTATACGGGCCGTATGATCAATTGGCCAAACATGGGCCAAACAGACCGCATTATGGCCGTAAACGGGCTAGAGTTGGAATCGTCCGTTCATGGGCCGACCATAACGGGCCATCGTTAATAGGCCGTATTTGACGACGCTATGAAAACGACCCAACGTATTAACGGACCACAAACGGGCCGACTGTAACCACGGGTTGAATTTTGCCCACAAGCAGAAAATGACAGTAAAGGGCCGTAAGTAAACGAATGCTGGAAATGAGCCCAAGAATAAATGGGCTCTGAGAAGGCCGAAAGATAACATGGGCTGGAAGCGGCCCAACGGAATAACGGGCCGTTAATGGGTATAAAGTGATACACTGTTCATTATGGGCCAGTTTCACCACGGGACGTTAATGGGTGTAAAGTGATACACTGTTCATTACGGGCCAGTTTCACCACGAGCCGTTAATAGGCCAAGAGTTACATAGGGCCTCATATGGGCCGAAAGACGTCATGGGCCATACATGCGCCAGAAGTGAAAACAGGCTGGAATCATATTGGATGGCCCAGATGACGCTACTGGGCCTAATTCGGATAGGGCGTAACGGGCCTTGGGTTAGCGGGCTGTAAATGGGCTATATGCGAACAAGCCGTTAACAGGCTTTCCATGGGCCGGCCCGCCACCTTTTGACCAAGTCAAACGGGGTGGCCTTTTCACAAGAATGGGCCTCTGTTGGGCTGTGCCATGTGTCGACGTATCATAGGCGCCTTCCGTCGAATGAGTGGATGACATCTGTCCCAACGATGAGCCGACACGTGTTTCCTCCAGCCAATGATGATTTTACACGTGGAAAATCCCCATTGGTCGGGGCTGTTAATGGGTTATCGGATCCAAAACCCGACCCGATAGCTTAACGGCGTTCCGTTACGGTGGATGCCACATGTCGGTCACCCTTGACGAAAGCACTTCTGTGACGCGCGATTTATCGTCATGGAAGTGGACACTTCCGTGATGATAATTTTGGTAATGTCATGGAACACTTCTACGACAGCACAGGTATGACTATCTTGATTATGTCATAAAATCGTCATGGATGTACATGCATGACAAAAAACGCGACCTACTGTGACAAACACGTATCATCATGGAAGTGTTTTTTTTGTAGTGCAAGCCCACCACTGATGCATATCAAAGGGTGCCCAGAAGGCAGAGGTCTGCAGCAGTGCCAATGAAAGATACTAGAGCTACCACCTCCTACAGCCACAAATTCAGTTGCCCCTTCGGTTGCAACTCCACCAGCTCCTTCAACCTCCTCAGATGCATTTGTTGCAGGACTCCTCTCCATGCCACCTCCCTAAGATCAAGCTTAGAGAGCCGCATATCACTATGCATTTTCGAGCTTTTTGGTAACTTGTTGCCAAAGGGGGAGAAAGTGTATAGATCATAGGCTTCGAGAGAGAGAGGGACATTTGCTTCTTTTTGCCTCTTTTGCTACTTATTTGCTACTTGTGTGTTTGCTTGCTTGGATGATACACTATGGTTATGTGTGTGAGATACTTGTATGTTCATGTGTTTGATCATATCATACTTTAACGTTTGTGCTTGGACGATGATATTCTCTATCTCTCATGTATGATCACTCACTTTGTCTTGGTGATGAGTGTATATTTCACATGCTATCATTTTGAGCGCTCCACCAAGATGTATGTGACATGGAAGAGTAACCCATGTTCCTAATCAATTGTGCATTTGCATTCCAAAGCAAATTTTAAACAATGCACAAATTTAGGGGGAGCTCTTGCTTATCACATACTTCTCAAAGCGACTATGTATTTCATTCTTATTATCATTTGTCAAAGCTTTGATCTATATGTTGTCATCAATTACCAAAAAGGGGGGAGATTGAAAGTGCAACTAATCCCTGGGTGCTTTTGGTAATTCTTAACAACATATAGCTCATTGAACTAATACTATTTCAAGATGATCATTTCAGAAAGTTCATTGATTGGCTTGGCATGTGCTAGAGATGTGGACCCCTCAAAATGCTAAGGACACATATTGGCAAAAGCACAAGACTCTACATTTTCATTTTAGTGATCCAAGATCACATTGAGTCCATAAGAAAAGCCAATACTATTAAAAGGGGATGAGGTGTTGCTTAATGGATTGCTTGCTCAAAATGCTTAGTAATATGCTCCAAAAGCCCTCAACCAACCTAAAGTCAAACTCGGCCCCTCCAATTTGATCTACCCAGCGCCACCGAGTTCAATTGACATAGCCATAGCCGGAAACCCTAATCAGCTCGGTCTCATCGATAGGGATCTCGGTCTCACCGAGATGGGATTGCAAACTCTATGTTTCCCTTTGTAACGTTTCGATCTAACCGAAATGAGCGATCGGTCCCACAGAGTTCGCAATGCATACTCTCTGTTTCCTTTTCGTAATGTTTCGGTCTTACCGAAATGAGCGATCGGTCCCACCGAGTTTGCCTGACCAACTCTCTGTTTGCCTATTACTGAAATCGGTCTCACCGAGTTCATGTGATCGGTCTCACCGAGATCAAGTTATGCCCTAACCCTAGCACATCGGTCCTACCGAGTTGATCATGTCAGTCCCACCGAAAAGCCTAACGTTCACATTTTGAACTGAATCGGTCTAACCGAGTTTCACTATTTGGTCCCACCAAGTTTGGTAAATTGTGTGTAACGGTTAAATTTTGTGTGGAGGCTATATATACCCCTCCACCCTTCCTCCATTCATGGGGAGAGCCATCAGAACATGCATACACTTCCAACATTCATTTTCTGAGAGAGAACTACCTACTCATGTGTTGAGACCAAGATATTCCAATCGAACCACAAGAATCTTGATCTCTAGCCTTCCCCAAGTTGCTTTCCACTCAAATCATCTTTCCACCATATCCAAATCTGTGAGAGAGAGTTGAGTGTTGGGGAGACTATCATTTGAAGCACAAGAGCAAGGAGTTCATCATCAGCACACCATCTATTACCTTTTGGAGAGTGGTGTCTCCTAGATTGGTTAGGTGTCACTAGGGAGCCATCGTCAAGATTATGGAGTTGAAGCAAGGAGTTTGTAAGGGCAAGAAGATCGCCTACTTCATGAAGATCTACCCTAGTGAGGCCAGTCCTTCGTGGGCGATGGCCATGGTGGGATAGACAAGATTGCTTCTTCGTGGACCCTTCGTGGGTGGAGCCCTCCGTGGACTCGCGCAACCGTTACCCTTCGTGGGTTGAAGTCTCCATCAACGTGGATGTACGATAGCACCACCCATCAGGACCGAGCCAAAAATCTCTGTGTTTACATTGCGTTTGCTCCCTCTAAACTCCTCCCCTTTACCTCCATATGTAATGATTTACATTCCGCTGCTATACTCTTAGAATTGCATGTGTAGGTTGATTGCTTGACTTGTGCTAAGTTTCTAAAATCTGCCAAGACTTAAAATTGGGAAAAGGCTAGATTTTTATTTGGTCAAGCAGTCTAATCACCCCCCCCCCCCTCTAGACATACTTTGGATCCTACACAGGCCCATGTCCAAGGCCAGGAAGAAGGGCGCCTGATTCTAGGCGGCAGCCATGGCGAGCGATGGTGGCGGCTTAGAAGAATTCAGGAAGGTTCAATTGGCTAATCCATGTAAGCACCGATCCTCAAAACTAGATGTGGTTCTGATGTGAATGTCCAGAATGGTGTGATCTCCATGTATGTCGGGCGAGGCGAGATAGGAGAATCCAGGGATGTTTTCACTTTGGTGGAGGCACCTGACTTGTTTTCCTCGATGATGAAAATACAAATCAAATGTTATTTTAGAATTAGAAAAGAAAGCTCGGGAACATACTATCAATGTTGCATATGATACCAGAAAAGCAAACACCAATTTGAACAATTTTCATTCCATACCATTCCACCAACCAAACATGGAGACGTAACCGTTCCATTCCACTACATTATTATACCAAACACGGAGATGGAACCATTCCATTCCTATGGAACAGAACCATGACATTCCATTACACTTCATTCCCGAACCAAACACACCCTTAAGAAAGCAGTAGCAATAAACTGAACGATCATATGCAAGCTAACGGATGTGTTTTGTCCATCACATCATTCTCCTAATGGTGTGATCTCGTTATCAAGTGACAACACATGTCTCTAGTTAAGAAACCTTAACCATCTTTTGATCAATGAGCTAGTCTAATAGAGGCTTACTAGGGACACGGTATTTGTTTATGTATCCACACATGTATTTAAGTTTCCGGTCAATACAATTCTAGCATGAATAATAAACCTTTATCATGATTAGGAAATATAATAATAACCACTTTGTTATGGCCTCTAGGGCATATTTCCAACATCAACTACGGTGATGTAGTGAAGAAGATTACCGCAGCAGCGTGGACAAATGCGGCAAGTTCCCACCGAGTTTCACGGCATAGCTCCTCGCCGGAGTGGCTTCGAGCGCGGGCTTGGACTACAGGATGGAATACGGACTCGAAGGAAAAAGGCAGATGAACTGAGGAGGAGGATGGAGGGGTATTTATAGCCGAAGTGCTTAACCACTTTGCCGAAATCGATGGTCCTCAAGCGATGGACGTTCGACATTCAACGGGTACGATCACGATTGTGGAGATTGTGGGCACGTGCCAAAATGTCGGGAGTGGAGCGGGAGACCGAAAGGTTTGAAGGGGCTTATGCCAAAAATAGATAAAAGTTCGAAGTCCATTTCTTTCGCAACCTAGGATGTTGGAAGGAAATTTTCTTCAGATTAAATTACATGCTGACAGGCAACATAGATTTAGACGAGAGAGAATAGAGGGGAAACATGGTCCAAAACAAAAACACTCAGCCAAAAAAGAAGGACGAAACAACAACTCTGAGTGAGTTGTTCATCGTATGAAACAAAAACACAACAGACGGCAACAAAACGAGTCAAACAAACAAAAGAAACAGACAAATGAGGGGCAAATAGCAACAACAATATACATCTCATGGCTCAAGATTAGCAAAGGAAATCCCTGAGATTGTTCCTTCAAGAAGGGTTAGTTAGTTTTCACTACCCACACTTGTCTGGGAAGTGGAGACCTCATTTTTCTGGATTGAGCAAGAAACAATTTTCTTTGTTGTCCTATGGAGGTCACCTGTGCATTGCGAATGTAATCATATGAATATGCATTGAAATTATTTTCAGAGACATGAATGTAGTGATTTGAGGAAGTACGCATGTACTCCTTCTAACGGGAGTTTAACATAATTCCTTTCGAAGGAATAGCAACTCCGTTCTACAAGTGGTATTCATTTCTCCGGAGAGAAATATCATGCATGATGAGGTTAGCTGAGACAGATAGATTTTCAATTATGTTGTATCGTCAATAATCGTTTTCTTTGCGATATCTCAAGGATAAGAGGATGAGCATTCGTGGTGTTGGTGTGTCTTCATGGTAAGAGTCATCCCTCCAAGGGCGGCTAGCTTTCATCCAAGTTAACTTCGAGGAACATTCTCATCTTTGTATCTTGAGTTATCTCTCTACCCCCTACTTGCGATTTACTTGGGCCACTTAGCCTTTGCATTCAGTATATCTAGTTGAACACATTGTATTGCATTGGTTATCTCACCGAAGCAACCGCTAGGCTCACATTTATATTCTACATTTCCTAGACTTTCTAATAATCAAATTAAATTTAATTGTACTTATTCACCCATCTCTGGGTCCATCTCGATCCTTTTAGTTGTCTTCCTCCATGGAGGCCCTGTTGTGGTCTTATACTCCCCTCACTCGTCCCTTGTAAGTCTTCCGGGTGAAAATCCTACTCTATTGGGTGGCGGCACTAGGGTGGGCAGCTCCATCTATCAACGGTGCCACACCTTTCGAGCCGAGGCAAGAAGGTTGGAGCCTCCTCCCGTAATGGAATGAACAATTGTTTCGTGCAATGACCTCAGTTGTTTTGACGGCTGCATGCCCTTATTTCGCTCGCGGGCTTTCGCCTTTCGAGCTGGCATGTTCCTCTTCTCCTATGTGGTGTTCGCGGAACAGGGCATTGATGTCTCCAACCTTCGTTTTTTTTGTCTTCCTATTCTCCGAGCTTGTAGCATTTGTTGCTTTGTGAGCTCTTTCTTCATCATCTTTGTATCAGTCGTGTTGCCGTCTCTTTTTTCTGTTTTTGTTCATGATTGTAATCATGGCCAGTTGATGACTTTATTAATTCAAAGTCAGACTCAAATTGTGCCTATTCTCTAAATAAACAAATCAAATTTCACTTACAACGTCTAAATGTCCTTACAATATTATCGATATCTAAAATTTCTCTTTTCGGTTTCGCAGATATCAAATTTGGTCACCCAATAGATGAGACATTGTGTCCACACAACAAAATTTTCTAAAAAAGCAAGTTCATGATATCTAGAATATATGACCGGCCAACTAGACTACATGGCTCGTACTTGAAGAACATATTTCACACTAGTTGCTCTCCCGAATCCTTCATAGCAAAAGTCGGTCGGTCCCCTCGGTGTACGTTCACATCGAAATGGTACCGTGCGTTCACGTTTACTTCCTCCTCCGAGATATTTCTGAGACACCCTTCTTCCAGATATGCATCGGCTCTGGAATTTTTTGAGACGATCACGACAGTGACTTGGCATGCTCAGCCAGGAGGAGGATGCCAACGTGTCCTCCTTAAGATCGTGTAACCTGATCGTAATTTCGCCCACTGATGCTCATCAGCTCAGCTCACATAGCTGTCGAGATCAGTAACTGCTCCTCCTTTTCCCCCTGGCACCGGTGAACCGTGAGGCAGTGTGTGGTTCATGCGCCATGCGACCGTGTCCACTACTTTTTCCTAGCTTTCCGTGGACGACGCCACCGCCCGCCCTCAACTGGTTCCGGTTCTGGATCGCGACGCATTTGTTCGTACGTGAAAGCGCCCGATCTAACGTGACTATTCATCCGTGGTTTTGCTCCTGATGCTAGCTCATATAAGCATATAGTAATATCCTTATTTTAAAGCATACGTACGAACGAACGCACATACACAATAACAAAGGTCGTGCTCATGGCGCTTGCCCTTGGAAAAATCCGCCGAACCCCTCGTCTGCATGCGTTCACATCAAGCGGTGGGCCAGTGCGTGCTCCACGGGGTTGCCCGATTAAATTTCCAAAAGGTTGCGATGCGTACATAAAAAATGGTCCGCGAATTACGACCGACAGGCAGGTCGGGTGCGTTCGACTCGGCCCCAAACCAACCAAGCAACCGTCCGCGGGAAGGCAGAAGCTTCCGGCCGTTCCAGCCAAACCAAACCAAACCCATCAGCGCTCCACCGCCGCGGCGCCCACAGAAAATCCACCCCGCGCCGCGCACGGCAAAGCGCAGTGTACACCGCGGCGCCAGAGGTCTCCTCCCCATTGGCCGCGCCCCACCGCGTCACGGAAGAAGCCAGGCCGACCCGTCGCCGTCCCCCCCACCCACCCACCCCGGAGCCGCCC